>NC_079890.1:22761166-23061166 GCF_024868665.1 Triplophysa rosa
ATTATATATAATTATATATTTATATATATATATATATATATATATATATATATCTGTCGTATTCGATTCTAATTAATAATATTAATGTAATAATGATTGCTTAATGTGATAATAACTATCATTAGTGTTGCTGTGTCTCAAAACTAACTAGACTGCATTTTCTCATACTCGCACTAACTTCACAACGCGCTTTCCATAGCCAGTAGCCTATTCAGTCAAAGTTGATTTAATTTGCAGCGAGATACAAAAAGTATTTTTAACAGAAAACATCTGTCGCTTATCAGTGTAATGAGTATTTTGTTTATTTAGCATATTTATACATTTGTCCATTCCTTTTTTTCGTTCTGACTAGTTTTTTAGTGGCTGCTTTAATTTCCTGGTGCTTAAAGGCTGTTTGTGTGGGATTATTTAGAACTTGGTCAAAACTCAGTGTGCATGTGTTAAGAGATCACTGTGTATTTAATGCACTTGGCTGCATTCACTGCCTCTCTCTTCTGGTGAATGGAGTGATTAAAGTGAGCATGTCAAAGGGTTCAGGGCAGAATGCAAAAGGACCGCGTTCCATCTTTTCTTCTCTTGCTCTTTCGAAGACCTTTTCACCTCACTGACATTCCGACCTACCCCTTCTTTCATTTCTTTTTCTTTTGACACTTTTGGGGCCTTTTCATTGCAGATTTGGGACCAAAAAGTGCAAAAAACGCCCACTTATTTAAAGGATTACATTGTGAGCTATACTACCACTTCACAGGACTTCAGAAAGGTTGTAAACATTCAACCTTTTGGCCTCTGCCCTGTTGTTTGTGTGGTTCGCTTACATTGCGGGGACCAAATTTCCCAACAAAGATAGTAAAGCCTGTAATCACCTACATTGTTGGTCCGTAATACACAAACTAAGAATATAATATACAGTACATAATACATTAAAAAAAAAAAAACTGTTTCAGTAAATTCAGTGAAAAAATAGAAGTCAAATAAAGTCTATACTTTGATAGAGAAAAAACTGTGTGTGAGGCTGTGTTCCGATAAAACTTACAGAAAAACGAGAGATGGTAATTGATAAAATATCTTCTGTCCATTGTGGTTAAATAATTCTGAGTTTTGTTTATGAAGTCAGCTGTATAAAAACATGACTATTTATATAATAAACTTCATAACAGACTTAAAACAGTTTTTGAGCCATATGTATTTCATATACATCAGGCTGTGTATATAAAGGCCAGAGTTGGGGTTTCAATCACTGATTTCTCTTGTCGAAGCATTTCTCTTACTTGTTGAGTGAATGAGTGTGTGTGTGCGCCTCAAACTCTGAACTCAGCCTCCAGCAGTACAGTGTTCACAGTCTCATAAAGCATTTGGTAAAACACTTACCTTATGCTTTACAGCACCGAGCCAGTGACAGCGTTTGTGTGTGTGTGTGTGGACAACATACAGCTGTACTCGCCCATCACAAAGAATGATGGTAGAGTCACAATGATTTACCACTGCTTGCCTCAGACCTGTACTTGAGTAAATCTTGCGCTGAGGTAAACTTTAACAGCTGTTTCTAGTTTGAAGACTGTCTCCAGCTCCCTCTCCTCCCTCATTTCTGTCAGCCTGTCCGTCTCCCTGTCTGTCTTTGTGGTTTAGATGACTGATAAAGCCAGCGCTAGGTCTCTGGAGCCTCAGTGCGGGCTCAGGCTCGAGGGCCCCCAGGTTTCACATCAGGCCTAATGAAATCACCTCAGTTTAATGCAGTCTTTAATAGAAAACAGAACGCTCGTAATAGAATGTTAGAGTTGCTGAAAGGAAAGACTCTATAATTAAAAAAGAGCCACTGATAAGCATGAAACTGCCATATGTCTGACTATGAGTGAAGTGCGTCACAGTTTTGCGTAGTTTTCTCCGCAATGCAAATCAGTTTCAAGTCCAGCTGGTTGTGCGGTGAAGGACTTGCACACTCGAACAGTGGGCGCTGGAACTCGCTGAAAAGATGTGAGGTTCTGAAGCAGGGGAGAGAAGACAAGCTGTGCGTGTCCGGCGGTCCCGCATTCCTCGGTGCTTGTGATAATGGAAGCCCCACGGCGTATGATGAGTGAGTTTGGTCCTCAAAGCTTTTCAAGGAATTTCTACCCATATGTGAGATGTATGTGTGCACACCGGATCCAGCGGGTCAGAACAACCTAGTTAGGATTTCTGGAACAGCCCCGTCACACTGCACAAAGAAGACTGCCCGATGAGAGATTTTGGAGAAAGGTCAGAAAAGAGAAAAAAATGGTGAGGGGGGATTTTTTGGACACCGAGAGGGGGGGTGAAGACATTTTCGGGCCAGGAAAGCGGGGGTGCCTGAGATTTGTGGTTTCTGAGAGAGGTTAGTCACGCTCGGCTGAGCGACTGACACTTAATTACTGTTTGGAGGGAGCTGCGGGATTTAGTGGGTCAATAGAATATTTTATAAAGTGCTATAGGGGAGCATTAAGCGTCTGACTCTGTGTCCGGTGGTCGAAAGCGAGAGAGATGGAGGAGAGAGCATTTTTACAGCCGCTTCTAACCTGGTCCAATAAAGGCCTGGGTGAGTCTGGTCCAATAAAGGACGCATGAGTGAGGAGCGTATGTGCTGTGAGATGGTGAGAGTGAACCGTCTAACGTCCAGCGAATGTTCTGCTTACACACAACAAACGTGGGACCTGCTGGGTCATTTCTGCCCTCCAGAATGGAAACAGTCAATGTGAGAGAGATAAAGGATGAGCAGATAAACAAATTGACTGCAGTCAGTGCACGAGAGAGAGAGAGTATATGGTCAAAGAGAGAGAGAGGGAGACTTGCGCAGACCCAATAGGTGCCTAATTATCCTCAAAAACATTACAATAACCCTTTTCATCACTGCAACTCCTTCTGACAGCTTTGTGCAGTCTTTTATTGCGTCTTACAGAATCCATCCTCTCTTTCAACAGCAGATCAGCTTTTGTTACCGTTAATTGCTTTTCTTGCTAACAGACCTTCACACACTCGAAACCAGGAATATAGGAATGTCTTCTTGATGAAAAGTCAGTCCCACAGTGACAATGGTGCTGAGTTGTTAGTAAATGTGGCTGTGGGAAGCCGGCTGCTGTATGTGTGAAAGAGACTTGTATAATCTGTCTGGGTCCATATGTGTGTGTGTCCCTTCATATCCACGGAGCGTTCCGGAAGAATGGCGTCCTGCTGCGCTGATTCTTTTCTCCTCAGACAATGCGCTCTCACTATCTCCCAGCACGCAGGCAAACCATCGCCATGGAGATCACAAGTAGAGGTTAAAGAGTGCTCTCATGCAGCCAGAGTCATAGATATAAACAAAAACAATTCTGTATATGGAGATGGCGTCTTTACAAAGAGAAATCCGTGCTTTAAGAAAAAGAGAACATTTTTGTTTTTTTTAAACGTCAAATATTTTATCTGTCTTTTGTGAGTGAAAAATTCTTCAACTTTTACCTGCTTATCGCCATGTTAGTTGCAAGTGTCCCGCTGTTATGAGCACTGCGGGGTCTTCATATATTTTTTATTGGGAACATTGGCACGGTGAGAAGCAGAACAGCCAAAAAGAGCACTTTTTATACAAAAATGTATTCATTTAGAGTGATTAGAGAGAGAGAGTGTGTGTGACGCAACGGCTCTTCTTTTTTCAGCCTGCTTGAGTGTTAGTCAGACTCGGTGTTGGAAATGTGATGTGTTTTTTCTTCAGTTGTCCACATTCTGTTTGATGAGAATACACCAGTAATGTGACTGTGCTGTCTGTGCCAAGATCTTCATTTTCATAATTTCATACAAATGACTTAATTCCACACGGTTGTTACATCATATTTCTATTTGATGTGTTTTGTGTGGGCTTTTGGCTTAGTGTGCTGTGTGTGTTTACTGTGTTTGTGTAGGTGGTTGTAGGAATGTAAACTCTGTTGTTACAATTTAATCTGGTGTCAGTGTGTGATAGCAAAGATTCATGACATTTTTTAGCACTTTGGCATTTTACCGTCAGTCTGTTGAAGTAACTGTGTGGAGCTGTAATGAATCATTTTTATCAGCTTGGTTTGTTCACCTCTAATTAGGCAATTCGAAACATTAAAA
Organism: Triplophysa rosa; assembly: GCF_024868665.1. Lineage (NCBI taxonomy): Eukaryota > Metazoa > Chordata > Actinopteri > Cypriniformes > Nemacheilidae > Triplophysa > Triplophysa rosa. The sequence continues at coordinate 22,765,244 of NC_079890.1, forward strand.
GGGCAAAGTGGCGTATCAGTGTACATGGGTTGATAGTTGCCCTGCCCTTTGCTGACAGTATTTAGGATTGAAAATTTTCATTGTTACAAACTTGGAATTCTAAATAGCAAAATCGCATAAATGCATATCCTTGATGGTTTAAATAAGCGAAGCATGATAGCTCTTTTGTAATGTGATAGCACAACTGTCCGTATGCCTAAATTCAGTGCAATTTCCGGAATTCACTAAGCTAGGGGAAAAATTGTACAGGGGTGGGAGCCGACTCCCCATACACTGAACCGTGTAAAGGTAATGTTGTCCCCCAGGTCCGGCTATGACCCTCTCAGAATGTACAATAAAATAATGAATACCAATATTCTCTTTTTCCAGAATGCGTGGCTTGTTTTCCACCCTTCTCATGCTGCTTGTGGCCTTAATGATCGTCACTACAGAGGCTGGAAAAAACAAGAAAGGTATCAAACATGTTCTCACTTGAGTTCAGCTCTCACACAGAATGGACCTTTTTCACATTTCCGGGTTTATCAGCAGCGGAAGTCATCATAGTTGGGTAACTTCTATAGCGGTGAATGGGAGACTACCACAAATATATTTTTTGCATTCTCATTTGCTCAAGTAGCAAACGAAAAACTCAATGATAGTGTTTTCACTACTTTCAAAAAAAAGAAAAAAAAAAAGAGAGAGACTGATAACGGCAGTCAATAGAGAGAATGATGTCGAATTTACAGTGACACTGTATAAGAAACACCCTAACATTAGCGTTAACAATTTTTTTGTAATTTGATGCAAAGGTAATATTATACAAAGTATAGTGTTATAAATGTACATACATAAAAAAAAAGAAAATATAGAAAACTTTGGAGGACTTACGATGCTGATGACCGTTGAACGTGTCATCACAGTCATGTGTAAAAGGTCCATTGCATTATTATAACTCCACAATCTCAGAGCGATACTGATATTTAGACATGAAATAACTTGAATGTGTGTGTGTGTGTTGTGTGATAGAGAGGAGTAAGAATGGTAAGGGAGGTGGAGATTGTACAGAGTGGCGCTATGGCAGCTGTGTGGCCAATAATGGAAACTGTGGAGCGGGCATGAGAGAGGGCACCTGTAATGAGCAGACCAAGAAAGTCAAATGCAAAGTGCCCTGCAACTGGAAGAAAGACTTTGGAGGTGAGTAAACAGTCGCTGTGCTAAACAACTTATTCATAAGATGTAATTCTAATTTTAATCATTTTGATTTTGAGTGTTTTGTGCTACTGTGTATTTATGATTTAATATTGCACCTTTTTTGCAGCTGACTGCAAGTATAAGTTTGGTAACTGGGGTGAGTGTGATGTAGCCACAAGCACAAAGAGCCGTTCTGGGACGCTGCAGAAGGCTCTCTATAATGTTGACTGTCAGCAAACCATCTCTGTCTCCAAACCCTGCACCACCAAGGTCAAAAACAAACCCAAAGGTACATTCCCTACTCCAAACCTGATATTACAGTGAATCACTCCTCGGAATGACTGAAGGCTACTAGATTGCATTTCATACTGTGTTGTTTGTACATTCTGTTATACTTAAATGTTTTTAAAAAACTCAAGCCCACATGACTCTAGAAACAGATGTTACATTGTAACATTGCGGTTGTTTTGTTGAGGATAGCTAGTATATGTTTATACTGAGTGGAGACAGTAATGCATATATTCTGGTTGTATAATCTTGGCCTGTTGGCCGCGGTGGGCGTCTGAGTGGGATTCTAAACTCAATAACGAACCTTTGTGGTCACACATAAGAGGCAGATGTCTGAGGCAGTGCCTTTAATTCATACGTTTTTGATAATACGCTTATTTGAATGTGGATTTTTGCAGTAATAGCATTATTGTATAAGAGCGCTTCCAAATCAGCATGAGACAGGGAGACGTTCAAAAGATTGGTGAATCTGAATGACAAGATTTACCATACATCTCTCCACAGGAAAGAAAGGAAAGGGTAAAGGGAATTAAAGCGAGCGGCAGATCCAGAGGAACAGTGAACACCCAGTGATCATCCGTCAGCCAAACACAACATCTTATTTCTCTGCTCTGTGTTCTTCAGCCTAACTCCCTCCACAGCCACAACACAAATAGCTTTTTTCTTGGGTTTGTTTATGACAGAATAATTGACATGTTACATGACTCTTTCACATGTGGAGGGGCGATAAAATGCCATTGTTTACGGTGTGGTGCCCTCTCTCTCTCTCTCTCTCTCTCAGTAGAACTGAATCAATTGCATCTATTTCATAACTTTTTACTTACAAATTTGGTTTTGTAAAATTGTGGAATTACAGGATTGTAGTTCTAGTGGGGTATATAAGTAGTGATTGGATAAGTCACCTTTCTTTTTGTAGCCTAAAATTTTAAACTTTTAAGAGTGTTGTTTCAAATAAATGATTTTTCTTTTTCTATAAACGTTGTAGTTCATGTAAGGATTGTTTGGGAAAATACCCCAATGTAGTGTATTTTACCTTCTGACTTGACTGTGTTACTAATATATCTAAAGGTGACAGAGGGTTATATGCAACAAGCATTAAACTGAATGGACTCTGCAGTGTTCTCTTAAGAAACCAACATTTTAAAATTATAAGAAAGTGTATAATACCATACTATTTTGTTTATCTTGGTGTGTTTATGTAGTTTTGCTAAGAGTTCAGTTGATAATGGTTAATTTTTCTAGGAGTCTCCTAAGGACTTCCAAGCCCCCAAAATCTTTAAAAACAAGCGGGTTATACATTCGTGTGTTCATGAAAATGCAAAAATAATCATTCTCTCATCCCAGTAAATGAGCTCAAGAGCTTTATTACGCTTTTATGCAATAGAAAAAGAACCATACACTTTTATGTACACAGGTTCTTTAAGGACAGTGGTAAAGACGTCCATAATTACAGTATGTTCATTCCATCAGCTTCAGTGGGATGTTAGGAGTATATTTGCCATTTTTGGGTATTTCTTCATGAATCCCTCTACATAGACATTTAAAATAGAAGTTTAGCTCCTCGATTTGAAGACCTGAGGAAATACGTGTAAATCTATATTTGCCAGCTATCAAATGTTAAGTATAGGACTTTGCTATTTTCAGATATACAGAAGGGCAAAAGTTACAAATAGATCAGATTCCATGATTAAAGTCCTTTAGATTGTAAGAAAAGGAGGTAAGGTTTCATAAAGCTCTGCGATACCTTTCTTCACTTAAGTTAAACCATTTGTTCATTTCATTTCAATAGACATAAGAACTGTATATCAGTTGTTGATACTTAAGCATGTTTTTCTAAGAATGATTTAGACTGTAAACTGAGCTTCAATCGTCAATGTATAGCTTCACAGAAAAAGGCTAGAAGCAGCAAGGAAAAATGGATAACGGATGTTAGATTCTTTTGCAATGGCATAAGAGTCACTTAATCTGTCTTTACCACTCTGGTTTGGTAATACAGTATGAATGGAAATTAGATTATGAGGTAGAAACATGAACCCAAGTCTCTGCATCTTAAAATGATGCTAATGGTCTTTTACTGATGAATGAATAACCTCACTAACAGGCAGGCTTGAAGGGGTCATACGACACGGCTAAAACGAATATAATCCTTTGTTTTAGATGTAATGCAATGTGTATAAACGATTCAAGGTTCAAAAACGCTGTATTTTCCACATACCGTGCATGTTTGTATCTCCTCTTTGCCCCGCCTCTCTGAAACGCGCAGATTTTTTACAAAGCTCATCACTCTGAAAAGCGAGGTGTGCTATGATTGGCCAGTTAACCAGTGATTGGTCGAATGCTTACATTTGGGCGGCCTTTGTCAACTCATACCACGAACTGACGTAGATTTGTGGGGGTGTGGTTACACGAGGCGTTTCAGGCAGGTCTGGGTGAGCATTCGCTTTTAGATAGAATGCATCTTTTGTTCCGACACTTTAATTTTGGCAATTTTAGGTGTCTAATACATGCATGGGCAACTTATAACACACCAAAGACACAGAAAAACACGTATTCCCGCAATATGACCCCTTTAATAAGACCTCTTTGGTTTAATGCTTTAAAGTACAGTCTGTACTTGCTGAAACTGACAGCTTACTGGTAATGTAAAACAAGTCCTAAAACAGTTATTTCTCCCTCTCTTTTCCGAATAATAATTTTTAAATAAACCTGTGGAATCAGTCTAGGAGAAATTTCCTTCAGGTTTGCGGGGTGCTGTTTCGTCAATTACAAACTGTATATTAAAATATAAACTATAGGCAAAACTTGACTAAACTACATTGCACCATGATTAAATAGTATTATTATTATTATGAAGGGGATGGGTGTGGGTATAAAACCATTTCACATTTTTCATGTTTGCTGTTCTATGTAAACTGCAATTGAAATTAAATGTTTTAAATTGAACATCTTAGAAACTGTTTAAATAAAAGTTATCTCCTATTTTTCCAACTATATCACAAATTATAAACGATTTAAACAGTTTTGCATACATACTGCAATACATTTAATTTTTAAAATCACATGATCACCAACTAAATACAAGAGGAACACAAACATCCAGACATTAAATGCAGGAAGAAATAATACTTTCAAGAGCATATATTCAGACTGTAAACTAAACATATTTACACACCTCTGCAAGGTCAAACCCTTACAGTGACAGTTCTTATAGCTCAGTATAGTGTCTCATCCCATTGAAAGTCTATATGGCATATCCTAATCCATTGAGGAGATCCTTTTACATTTTGACCTATTCCAAAACCCCAAGAGGATCATGCTAATAGGATAATGATGACTTCTCCAAGGCTGAACCACATCCCCCGAATTCGTCCTGGTATAAATGTAATGGACTAGACAGCTGTGGTCAGCAAGCAACTTCAGAGTTCCTTCACTTTGCATTTCATATGGAAGGTGCAGACATGAGATGTAAACTCATTCAAGAGTGCTTTCAGGAGCCATTTAACTGGAAGAGTTTTCATATTTCATATCTGTAAATGGCAGTGATGTTTTCTTCAATCACAACTATAAAGTTTTAGATTCGTCTCCATATGGTAATCAGAAACAGTGTTAATACTAGATTAATACCATTTGTGCTATAGTGGAGAGATATTAAATGACTGAATAAAATATCACTTAATTCAGCATTTTCATTCTTTTAACCATATGTCTCTTTGCCCTATGTCTCTATTGCACTTTCCTAGGATGGTGGCTGTTCATTTTTCACTTTAACCTAATGCGGACTGGCCTGATCTTCACATTTCAATTCCAATGGTCCAAGTTCATCAATGATCAAACAATTGGAAAATAAATTTGCTTCATGATCTTAGCATCAGTCCGACAGTTTCTTGAAAGAACTCCACCATCTCCATTCTGTTAACACATTTCTCATTACAGTACATGAATGTTTGGTGATGGTGCAGCACACTGTTTTAGCATTGTGGGATTATGAAGCCTCACAATGTACTGCACAGTACCTTCCACATTTCAATGAGCTGGGACAGCTTTTGTACCCTCCACCACTGGCACCCTGCTCTCAGCTCATCTGGTCCCAATATTCTTATATTGGCACATGAGAAGGTTTTTAAAGGTCTTTTTAAAGGTGGCGTTACAAAGTGCATAGCAAGCGGGGTTGATGGTACTGTTGACATAACAGAGCCAGTAGCCAATAGCCCAAACCGTGTCTGGAACACAAGACTGACAGAATGTGCTGATTAAGACCATCACGTTGTACGGCGTCCACGTGATAATGAAAGCCAGCAGGATAGCAAAGATTGTCTTTGTCACTTTCTTCTCTCGCGCCGCCATCTGCCGTTTCCTCTTCACCTGGCTGCGAGCAATGCTAGCAAACTTCCGGGCCACCGTACGGGTACGGTTCACAGGAATGGACCGCCTCTCGCCGGTACTGTTGGGTGGGACAATCTCAATGGCTGTGATGCACTCGTCTCCTGCCTGTTTGGTGACAATCTTAATCTTGGACCACTTAGATTTAGGGTTGGGTTTAGATGAAGGTGCCGGCGCAGGTGTCAGACCGGCGTCTGACGTAGCCTCGCTGTTTGCCCTCTCTTTGGGCTCTTTAGGTGCTATGCTGGCAGTGCTGGAGTCATTGGAGCTCTCTTTTTCTTCTGGCTGCACACAGGAGTCGGCTTTAGTAGATACCACAGACTCATCTAGTTTCCCGTTCTTCATGGTGTCTTGTGTTGAACACGTATCCAAGCTGGGCTTGGGAAGAGACTGGTTGTTGTTGTTTTGCTTTAAGATGTGACTCTTGAGCAGACTGCTAGGCTTCTTTTCCTTTTTGGCTTCAGGTTTCTGCTTGGACACACGGCTACGGCTGGCCAGAGAGATGTGCACGTATAGCACTGTCATGATGACCACCGGCAGGTAGAACGCAGCTATAGCCGTGCCGAACGTGACAGCGGGGTTGGAAAGGAACTGGATGTAGCATTCACCAGGTTCCACGGTCCGTTCTCCTACGATGAACTGCCAGAACAGGATAGCGGGAGCCCAGAGGATGAACGACAGAATCCAGGCGGAAGCGATCATAAGCCCTGCCATCTTGGTGGTTCGGCGTGTGGGATAACTTAAGGGTTTGGTCACACAAAAGTAGCGGTCAAAGCTGATGATCAGCAGGTTCATAACAGAGGCGTTGCTGACCACATAATCCAATGCTAGCCATAGGTCACACACTACAGGACCGAGTGGCCAGTAACCTTTGATGATGTAGACAGTATAAAGGTTCATGGAGAATGCGCCGATGATGAGATCCGCACAGGCCAGGCTGAAAAGGAAGTAGTTGTTGACGGTCTGTAGGTGCCTGTTGACCTTGATGGAGAGCATGACAAGGATGTTGCCCACGACAGTGACAAAACTGAGAGATCCTGTAACCAGTGCAATGAAAACCATCTCCACCGTCTTGTAGGGGTTCTCGGCATACGCCTCAACCACAGTACATGAGCCATTGGCACTGCTGCTGTCACAGCTGAGGTTGCCATCACTTGACACGTTGCTCAATGAGCCTGAAACACAACACAATAGAAAGATTAAATTACCAATGACAATGATTTTATTCATTAGTATCAATGAACAATTGATCAATGAACAATGACAAAATAAAGAGAATGACTGCTTAAAGAGAAAACAGTTTGACGTTTATGATGCATGCTGTTAGTGCAAATTATTTTCTGTCGTAAAACATAAATAGCCTTGATTTATGCTGCTTGTATTAAAATAATGAAAATCACTTTGGTTACCATGCCCAGATTAAGAATTCCTTGTGGATGTAAAATAGAAAAACAGCCATTAAGCCATTTTTATATATTTGTTTTGTATATTTTTGGTTTGGATGACTGCAGTATTGTGACACCTAAAACAGCATAAAATAACTTGAAACATAATATAATCTAGTATGTAATGTAAAATTTACTTTTATATAAATTGGTTCTCAAGCAAGGATGTACTCAAAATTATATATCTTTTGAACAACATTAGGGAAATTACATTTATTTATCTTTATTAGTCCTTTATAAAACTGCTTAATTTATGGAAATACTGTTTGAAATAAAGCAAGTCTTGTTTATTTTGATAAAACAGCCATGTTTTCTATTATTTACAACAGAATATTTATTGAATATTTTATTGTGTATGCCTCTCTTTCAGATGTGAAATCTATACATTGCAAATGATCTTTAAATTGCACGCAGCTGAACAGTTTCAAATCTCCGCCTTTTAATGGTGTCTAATTAATATCATTGACATATAAAAGAGCAAATCTCACCGTCCAAATCCTTTATGAGCAGCAAGAATGGCTAATATTTCCAAAAACCTGCAGCACTCGAACAAGAAAAAGCTCAGACCCTGACGTGGCACTAAGCACTTTTCCACGTCAAAGAATGTTTTTATTAACATGAACGTTGCCGTGGATTTTTGAGTACGCACTCTCTAAGATCAAATCTGTGTGTATGCACGCTTTATAAATGAGGCACCAGAACTGTCAATTGCTGACATTCTTCCAAATATCTTTTTTTGTGGTCAACCCCAAAAAAAGACATTTATACAGGTTTGGAACAACTTGAGGGTGAATAATTCATGACAGAATTTTCATTTTTGGGTGAAGTATCCCTATAGCATAACCCAATCACACAACTCAAAACTTCCCTATCAATAGCTGACCCCTGGGTCTCCTAATGATTGAAACGGCTCAGGAATGAAAACCTAAATGCTGAAGAAAAATGACCATCACAAGTTTGTGATACTGGGACTTGTGTAAAACATTATTTATGATATAAGTAAATATTGTCATAGATATTGAAGTAAGGTTCTTGTAACGGTATACTGAAATATTATAATACGGTATATTGTTATTTATTATATTAGCTTGCATCTCTAGGGGTTTCATCGTTATACTAAACCTTGCAAAAGACTACTCAGTGTGTACTGCAAGCAATAAAAAACAAGCAGAAATCATTCATTCTTCTGAAAGCACAAACATGCATAGCTATTTCAGGTTATGTGTTATCCATAACCTGCATGCATGCTTGTGGGAAGCTGCCGTCATACTGATAAAGCAGTAATCCAAACGACAATTAAAAACTTATTTATATGCTAAAAAGTGTAAGAAATGCACAAAGCACACTAAAGTACATGAAAACCAACTTTATGCATTTAAAGACATATTTTTTATCACCTGCTTGAATTCCTTGGAGGGTTTTTAATGTGATATCTTTTGAAGATTGCCATCTTCTGGATCACCCAAGAAACTACATGTTTCATTGACAATAAAATGGGCTGCAGGCTTGCTGTGAATACGATGATCACAACCTCCTGTAATGATTCTGAACAAGTAGATGTTAATGAAACTTGTCTGAGGCGCTTTACTCTACTCAACATCATTAAAGACATTACAACTCAAAAGTCTCTATTACTTTTCGATCTGAAATCAGTTTCCCACCAGAGGATGGCCCCTCATCCAGCCCTTCGCTTTATCTGCATTCTGATTTTATACCACCTGACTGATTATCAGCAGGCATCAAAGCGTTTCCACACTCTGGACGGCCAGACAACGCATACCCTATTCCTTTTGAAAGCTTTTTGACAAGCAGGCACAATCTCTCCTCTCCCCCTCTCTCATCCAAACACCGATCGCACGTCTTCAGGAGTGCGGCCACTGGTACCCAGCAGTTAGAGATGAAAGAGTCAACTGAGTTTGGGTCTCTTTCTGTAATTTCCCCTCAGGTGCAGGTGACTCAGTGCGGGGAGAAGATTCTTTAGCCCTTATCAAATATGAATCAGCAATTACTCAACTGTGGATTCGAGCAGAGCGGAAAGATAAGTGCCGAGCCTCATTAAATATGAATCAAGAATAATCATCTGATATCAGCCTTCGAGAAAGCTCAGAGCCACTGTGTTTTTCAGCGTTCTCGTGTAATTTGACTCTGTACATTACTTAACTTTAACTGACATGCAAGACGCTTGCAAACTAAGAAGTTGAAGCTTCAAGATGCAGTGTGTGCTTGTACGGCCATATAACATCACCTCATCTCTCCTGCTGTTTCTCAGACAACATGCAACAAAGTCTAACAACACAGAAAGCCCAATAATTCATCTGACACACAAGCAGATGAGAATCAAATACGAAACAAATCCAGCACATACACTGTTAGATCAGTGTCTGCTTCTGTTGAAAGCTTTCTGCCAAGCTTCCTCTGATCTGACACCCCATGTAGGGTTTTTCCATTTATAATCTCGCAGCTGGAATCAGAATTCATAGGCATCACAATAATGACGACAACAGAGCCTCGAATTCATAAATGAGATGTGTTTACACAAACAGTCTGAGTCATTCTGGCTGTATAAAAGACAGCCAATGTCATGTCAAATCACTCTTTTCAGTTTCTGGTTCTCTACATGAGAATAAAAATGAGTATAGGCTCCTCATTGCACTCAATAATGTTGTTGTGCCCGCAAGTTCTCCATCTAAAACCACTGGCCTCTTATTCCTGCATTTCCTGAAAGAGCCTTTGTTGTCTGTTTATTTGTTTGTTTGTTTAAGGGTTTTCCCCTCTTCAGATGCCCGCACTGAAGGTTAATATTCAGAGAGTCAAAGCTCTTTGAGGATGGAGTGACATTTGTGTACAGCAAGGGGAGGGGGGTGGGGGGGCGGAAGGATGGATGTGAGCTGTGAACCAGCACAATGCCTGCTCTGACTCTCATGTCAGGAGATAAAAACAGTCTGGGACATTTTAGATGCACTGACAAACATCTCAACAAAGCTTGCGCTAAACATTGGATTCTTCTTATTATCTGTGAATTTTTAACATATTAGTCAAGCGGAACTTCAGCAGCTTCTCTGAAATTAATTTTAAGCCACCCCACCTCCTCCAGACCATGGCTGATTTTATCCGGGCTGTTTTTCACTGTTCGCATCCGATGGGCGGAACTGAATATCCGTAACAGAGACAAACAGTCTTAAATTAACAGATGATTCCCGTATTTCACTAGATGATGAATTTCTTTCATTGACACGCCCGTGCACACCACCGAAACCAGACACTCTGAATGCACTTGCCGTCCGAGAATAAAATATCAGGACAAATTGATCTATGGGAGCTTAATAATGCATTGGACCGTTACAGAGTTGATTTCCGCTATGTTCCTAGAAGGGGTCAACAGCAAAAGTAAACCACTCAGACTTCCCATGATGCATCCTAAATTTATGAAATGCACTATTAAGCAAGTGTCCCACTAAATAAGTGTGAACTAAAGCTATTTTTGTGATGTGATCTCATTCTGAAGTTCTAACACACCTGTGTCTGTTAAGGTCGCAGGGTGCTGAAGCAGAGAGGATTCTGGCTCTCAGGACCGCAACAGCTTCGTGCCTGATCACAGCACCACGGCCAATGCCGCTCAGGTTCATATTCATTTATTCTGTGCTCTACAGTATATGAGGAGATTCCAGTCTACTGTTATCAGTAGAGTTGTAATCTGTATCTACAGAATGACCCTGACCGGCCCTTGTGAGAGCAGCAATATGTCATTGGTGTAAGAGCCTTATTCCAATTAATTATATTCCAAGTGAACACCAACAAGCTGGAGGAAATCTCCATCACTTATATAATCATAATAATGAATCTACTTTTACCTGCCTCATTTCTCATCTTTTTATCTCCCGTGAGACACGTTCTGCACATAAGTGTGTACTTTACATAAAAGTATGTAACATAAATGCCAAATTCTAAACTATTCGCTACAATCACTAAAAACTCAACAGTATACAGCATACTGAAATCATACAAGGTATGTAACTGACAGCAGGGTCACAGTGTTATTCATGCAGTTGTAGTCGACTTTCTTCTCACAGGAGAGAAGCCACCAGGAGAAATGAATATTTAGGAGCAACAGGAGACAATGCGCAACAGCATCTAGTCTAACAGGACAACATGGGCTCAATTTATTCACAGTACACCAAAACACTATCAGAAATAGTATGTGTGTGTGTGGGTGAGAGAGAAGGAAAGAGGGAAGAAAAGAAACACAATCACTTGTTGTTGGACAATGTGCTGTGTTGTAAGCTTTATGTCAGCACCTTTAAAAAGCTTGTCAGTGCCTATTGGAAACCTTTGCTTTCCTTTTGCACTCCTGCCTGTTCAGCTGTGTGTATAGCAGGGTGATGACATGTTGTCAAAAAAACAGTGAAATAAGTTTTCAGAGTCTCCTAAGCGACTCACAAAGCGAGACTTATATAATCTGTCGGTACTTCCACAGTGTGTCTCCTGTGCTAAGCACTGGGATGCAAAAAAACAGCAGCTGTTGCTCAAACTATCTTTCTCTCTCAGCTACACACACACTTACATGTTTATAAGGGCTAAAAGCTTATCTAGCCTTCCATTCAAATTAAATGACAGAACAGGACGGGAGTCATTCATCTTCAGAGGATTTAACTATGGATGCAGTCACACACGCTTGTCTGCACAAACAAATACATGCACACAGACACACACATGGCTACTGCTGATTTAGTGGGTCTATTGGGAGTAAAACAAGAAACCCTCCAGTTACCAGCTGGCAGCTTGAAACATAAAGCCATCTGCTACAAATATACTTTCCCCCACCAGTATAACTCTAAACAACAGAATCTCACATAAATATTTGTTCATTAATATAAACAAATGTGCATAATGTACATAATCCACTACACAATCATAGCAATGCAAAAATTAAAAGTTTTCATATGTGTCAAAAAATGACAAGAAAACGTGATCAGGTGGCTAGACTTTCCGAAAGGTTTTTACACTGTGAAAATGATGTGCTAATAAATAAATCATGTTAACATTTTTTTTCATTACATCATTTAAACAATCTCGCCATTTAAGCTTCATTTTATAATTCATACGAAACAAAACTAGATTTTTAAAATCAGTTTAATATAATTTAAATCAAATGGCATGTGAAGCCAATCTAATTTAAAGGAACAGTTCACCCCAAAAATGAAAATTCTGTCATCATTTACTCAAACTCAAGTGGTTCAAAATCTGTATATTTGGAAGAAATAGAAAGATATTTTGAAGAATGCTTGTAACCAAACAGTTCTTGGCCACCATTGACTGCAATAATAGGAAAATTCCTTTATACATTTGTTTGTTCAAAATATTTTGAAGAATGTAAGAAAGCAAACAGTTCTGGGGCACTTTTGACTACCGTTGTCATTTTCCTACTATAGTCAATGGTGGCCAAGAACTGTTTGGTTACAAGCATTCTTCCAAATATCTTTCTCCGTCTTCAACCAAACAAAGAAATTTATACAGGTTTGGAACTAAGATTGAGTAATCCATGACAGAATTTTTGTTTTTGGGTGAACTATCCCTTAAACTATAATTACATACATATACTGTAGTGTATACTGTATATATATATATATATATATATATATATATATATAACTATATAAGGAAGCTTTTGAAAGTAGTTTTTTAAGTCAAAGTTTTACAGTTTCCCCCCCAAAAAATGCAGGGTTATTTTCAACCCAAAGTTGGGCGAATAAGAGCCAAACTCTGCTGTTGGGTTAAATTAACACAGAAAATGTTGCTATTTGACCTAACAATGGGTTAAAAATAACCCAGCATTTGCTTTGTCAAACAAAGTTCATTTTTTAACAAGCCAAGCAGGACACATGGAAATATAAACAGATGACACACAGGCTCTTGCTGAAGTGCGGGCATCACAGTGGGAGTGTGTGGGATGTTGCACCCTGTTCTCCTTCTGATTTCACTATGTGCTTGTTATATGATCCCTTATACTGACCACTGACAAACTAATGACTCTAGCCGTCACACACACATACACACAAACCACATGTAAATATCAGACAATAATGATGTTATGATTTAAATACTGCATCAAAATCCGACTCAGCTCTCTGCTTTCTCACATTTAAGCAGCATTGATTAGCAAGGCATCGTTGATTTTTCTGATCAGTCAGATCTGCACACAGATGAGCAAAACATCAAAAGTACTGATTATGAATCCTGATGTAGCTCAGTGTGAATTAGTGTTTCTATAAATCAGTATGAAGACTAAGCACACATTTTATTGGGAAGATTTATACCCTAGCATTGGAGATTGGCAGGGAATCTAGAGATATGGTGATGTGGGTGATGCTTCCCTTGTAACATGCCGTCGGTAACACCATGGACCAGAACATTTAAAGGGGTCATATGACATGGCTAAAATAAATATTTTGTTTGTTTTAGATGTAATGCAATGTGTATACACGATTTAAGGTTCAAAAACGCTGTATTTTCCACATTCCGTGCATGTTTGTATCTCCTCTTTACCCCGCCTCTCTGAAACGCTTGGAATTTTTACAAAGCTCTTGGCTTTGAAAAGCGAGGTGTGCTATGATTGGCCAGTTAACCAGTGCGTAGTGATTGGTTGAATACTGCAAGTGTGTGATGGAAATGTAACGCCTCTTACCATATTTGGAACATCAGGTTCCCAAGCAATTGTACTGACAGGTACAGCCACCTTACTTGAGTATACATTTGGGTGGTCTTGGTCAAATCATACCACGAACTGACGTAGATTTGTGGGGGTGTGGTTACACGAGGCGTTTCAGGCAGGTCTGGGTGAGCATTCGCTTTTAGATAGAATGCATCTTTTGTTCCGACACTTTAATTTCTGCAATTTTAGGTGTCTAATACATGCATGGGCAACTTATAACACACCAAAGACACAGAAAAACATGTGTTCGCGCCATATGACCCCTTTAACAAATGATTTGCATGCACCAGCCTACAACTCACAATTAGCAATACACAAATATCAATCAGGATGGGAAAACTAATGCATTAAGATGATCTTGTCTCCTGTGCATTAGTGGTATTAAGTGTTAATTATTGACGGGTGCAATGTTCAGCTGTACATACATGCATCTCTATTAATATGGCAGTTTCTGTGTCAATTCCCATGAGAAATTAATGCACCCTGCACTGCCCTGTAGCTCACACCAACCAAACGCAGCATCAATAACAATTCAATTATATTCAATCAACACTGTGTTCCTGGCAGGTTCTTATGTGACATAGCCAATTCCCCCACAAACCCACACGAACAAGAGCCAATAAAACAGTACGAAGTGTGATTATTTAGTCGAACCACAGCTAATTCTTTTGAGATTTTTATGACAATCTCTGGCGTAATGTCCCACCATTAAACCCATTTTACAGGCTGCTGTTGAACACAATGCCTCATGTACAAATTCTGATCATCCAAGGTTTTTTTGATGATTTCTGTAAACAATTAGGTGCTTGTTTACAGCAGAGGGCACTGTTCTGGGATCAGAATTTGTTTTAATGACCCATGAGAGACTGTACATCATGTTATAATGCTGCAGGACGTCATTTCAGACTGCATTTTTTTAAACATAGTCAATTTTACTGACAAACAAAATGTTTTACATGACGGTCTGATGAAATATTTATTCAAAAGTTGTCACAGGTGTTGCCAGGATGCTCAGGGCTTTGTTTCGAGCAGAAAGCACATTCTGCTGCTTCAGCTGTTATTTGTTATCTGTTATTATTCTGTTGCCAATCACCGCTTGAGAAGCCACAGAGAACTGTCTCCAGGCATTCATTCTTTTCTCAAAGTGTGTGAGTGTGTATCAGGGTAAACCAGCAGCATAGCGACACACTTTCCTCTGTGAAACTGGGTTAACACCCAGACGGAAACAAAAACGGCAAGAGTGAGGAAGAAGAAGGAAGAAAACGGAGATAGAGAGCGAGACATCACATGTTCCCTCTAGGGGATTCTCCCAGTACTTTACCAGTTCACAGTCACAAATCATGGTCGGAGAATCAAAGAGCCGCTGTCACACGTGACAGAGAGATAACTGAATGGAAAGATTTGTGTTCTTTTAAAACAGTATGATAGTAGTTTTTCTTTCAGTTCAGCTGTCCAATATATCTCTGTTTACGGTTTGAAAAGAGGAGCCTGCGGGCATATATCTAAAGTAGAATATATGTGTGCTCTGTGTACGGCGCCTCTGATGAGCTGAAAAGGAAAAAAGGGGAGAGGAAGCATTGGATCCGGTGCACAGACTATTTAGATGAAATACACATGTGCATTCTGTGTCTATGTGTGGGACTCTTTGATTGTTCATTGAGAAAGAGGATGCTTCACACCTGCCATATCACTGAGTTAAGAGTCTCATGCCATTTTATTTCAAGGAATTTTGTTAGTCATAGTTTCATTATGCATCACGCTTGTCACCTCAAAATTCCCAATACTGTATATGGGATGGAGAGGGTTTCACATTTGGCTGTGTTATTGCCCTCTTAATCACAGCAAAACTCCCAGCTATAGAAAAAGACAACTGACTTGAGAATCAGATTCTGATAGATTATTTAACAGAGTAGCAGTGACAGAGTGAAAAGAAAACAATGGTAATTTGGCCAAAAACATCAGTGCTGTACAACTTGGTTTTCTGCCTTAAACCTTAAATCAATTTCTTAAAACCTCAAATCTAACCTTACCTATCTTATCTGAACCTTCGAAAATCCACCCCCAGGACATGCCTGAAGACAAGCAAAACAACACCACATTAAATAATACATTTAAATAATATGTGTGTTAGTCACACATACAAATGCATATGTTACACAAACCGATTTCAGATTCCTCCACTAATTTGTCTTCATCTAATGTATACAGTAAATGTCTGATGTTTTATGTAGTAAATTCCTTCTTTTTGCACGAGCATTATCTAGAACACACGCACGCATACACAAATGGAACATACTTAGGACACACATCAAAACAATAGACATTTTTCGCCAACTAAATCCAGAACTATTCTTATAATCTTTATTTATATACTATAATGTCATAAACGTTTGCTATTTTAATCACACAAATCATATTATTTAATTGTAGACGGTGGTCTAGTTTAGAAACGGTCATTAATGCAAACATTTCTGTAATCAAATCACCATAAAAGCCATTTGGATAACATGTACTGTATATCAAAGTGAATAATGTAATAATGAATAATAATGTAATTGTGCAATATTCTCAAAATGAAAAGAGCATTTAAATACGACACTGTCCTCAATGTCAACTTTACCAAAATGTTGGAACAATTTACAAGTGGGATTTACAACTTGCACTATTTTTTTCTTAGGGTATTGCTATAATGCTTTTCACTCGCTTTTAAATCTAATTCTGATCTTCAGGTAGAAGATACAAATGGATCTACAAAATAATAAACATACACATTCACTGAAACTCTGAGCGCATTCTTGTTAAAAAGAACCTTATAAACAATTCAGATTTTTGGCGGAGTCACAATACTCTAGAGTTTGCTATCATTTGATTACCCATTTGAGAAACCCCGCAAAAACCCACATTTAATCGCAATTCTCTTTTTGTGATTTGCAATAAATTTCCGTGTTATTATGTAGATGCCTTTACGTGGAGCCACGGCTTCAACTTACCGTTAAAGTTCCAGGGCGCGAGTCCCTCTGCTCCAGTGCTGTTAGTTACATTCATGTTGCATGATTTTAAAACTGCTCAGCCAGCCAGAAGAAAAAGATAAGTAGAATCCACTCTTCCTCTATCACTTCCTCAAGTTGTTCAAGTTTAAATTTTTCCTTAAGATTATTAAATAGCCTGTCCTCATGTTGCGACTGTGTTTTTCACATCATGCACTTTTGACACACGCGGCTCTCGCCAGCGCTGGAAAGCTCACTAAGACTGTGAGCATTGCGACTGGCTGCTCACCTAACACACACACCTCGAGCGGAAACGTGAGTCTTTTATCTCGATCGAGTCGCTTTACAATCCGCCAGTTGTGGCTCTGATCTGCGCGAGACGCTCTGATCTCTTTCCAGGAGTTTAGCGCTCGTCTGAGGCAGCGGACTTACAATGATGTCATCGACCTTCAGCCAATCACCTGAGAGTCCGCAGGTCCGATTGACTCAACCTATACAGCTATACTGTCCGGAGTTCAGAGCGAATGGTTTTAAAGTCTCAAAACCGTTGTTTTTCAGACACGTGACATTATGGGATATGGTTTGTCTTTCTACATTGGTGTTATTGCTCTGCGAAGCTCGTGAGCACAGCACTGTTCCAGTCAAACGCTACATCAATTCAGCACCACAGCTCGCGGACAGCGCTCACAAATCGAGATTTGGAAATTAAAAAGCTCGCACTGCAGATGTTAGTGCTTTCCCTAAACAACTCGTTTTAAGAAGATAAAGAGGCACGTGCGTTTTATAAATTGCCATAGCCTACTGGCCAAACACTTGTGCCTCATACATTTAGGAACCTATGGGTTTCCTTTTGTAAATATCTCAAAGTATGGCCATTAAATAGGGTATCTTGAGGTTCTCCAAACGTTGTGACGACTCGAGAGACCCCAAATTTGGCACCGTGAATCACAGCGATAATTGACAAAAGTACACACAGTAAACGCCACGCGCTCAGACCGGCCACAGCCTGTGCAGAATTCCGTTATAGCAAGCAGTGCGCACTGCTCTGTGATAGTCAGAACGCAGAAAATAAAATGTATACTATTACAAACGTAACAAGGGCGAGTGTGACTAAGTGGAACTTGTATATACGGTTTAAGAGAAATCCACCAACAAGACAGCCTTTCCTTGCCCTGATCAGACCCTTTCGGCAGACTCGGAGGGTTTGCGCCCTGACTCGAGATTAATCTCGCACTCTGGCAGCTGTCTTACAGCGGACAAAAATGTGATTGATGCCAGCCAAAACAGAAAGCTCGCACACTGAAAATCATTTCAATGGCAGCGTGGAGCAGAAACCTGACAGCAACTGACAACCCGGAACGAAATCATCTGAATGAGACGCAGGCGGAACGCTCTTTCAGGCTGTGCGCGCTCCGCCGCCGATGAGCAGCCCTGTTAATTGAAGAACACAAGCGTGAAATACGGAATAAAGAATACGTATGCTGTAACTAACTTTACAAACGTGTAGACAATCAATTTGCCTTGTCTTATCTATTTTGGTGTTCCCAAATCATAATTTGTCTTTTGCATGTTCCGGTCAAGCTGCAAACATAAAATATCCACAATTTGAAAGAGACGTCTCTGTAAAAGAAACATGAAATAATGATTTAATATAGTTTGAGATTATACAACGTATGTATTGCTTGTTTGTTTTATTTAGATATTTTGAGAAAGCATATATACTTTGAAAGCAGCCAAATGGGGGAATAAATGGGTGCATACAACATTTCCAACCAACTGTTTAATCATAATTTATAGTTAAACCATTCAGTGTTATCAACAAATAAATTAAACTAAATTTTAAAAAGTTAGCCATGATTTCTTAAAAATAGATTGAAGATCTTCTCGCTCATATTCAAATAGTTTAAAGATATTTGTCTTTAAAACACCTGCATTTGTTAACAGAACACCTGAAAATGATACTAGATTTGGGAAGGATTAATTACATTGATTGTTGTGTTGACACTGCAGCAGGACATACATGCTCACTCACACAAATACGAGTTAGATCAATACAGTTAGTTATCTATAGGATTATGTTGCTGAGGTCATAATTTTGAACGGGCACTGGGGACAGACATAAAGCAAAATCACAATCATTTTCACATTAAGACCATTTGTCAAAAGGAGTAAAAATTAATATAGTAATTATATCCATTTGTGCACACGTTTACCCTAACATACCATAAACACACACACAGAAGAAGTCAGTGCCTTTATTTGTGATTGATACTGGAGGCAATATAATTAGGTCATGTGATGTGACATAGGGAGGTGCAGTGAAGTGACAGATGTGACTGTGTAGGCTTTAAAATTGTGAAAATTGATATCCAAGGAATTCTTGGATAGGCATGATGTGATCAGGTGGACTAGACTTGTGTCCTCAGGTGGACTATCAGTGTCCTCATATAGCTTCAAAACTAAAACAAAAATGTAATATAATGGCGAGAAATGTGTACAGTTCCACAGTACAGCCTGCAGGTTTAAATGGAACATTAAGCTATTTCCAAGAAAATTAATGATGCATTTAAGCACAAATGTAGAGAGAGAGATGGCATGGCTCTCCAAGACACTAATTATATATTTTTTGTCAAATATGTTTTTATTGAAGACACAAATTAAGAAGAGTTACAATCATACATAATAGTCTCTTTTACACTAAATATATTTAATCTTAGCTACATGAACAGGCTTTGCCCTACAGGTGTAGAACTCTGATGGCGGACCACTAGCCCCATACAAATAACAAAATTAGATTGACTACACTGTAAAAAACAATTCTGTGTCGTAGTAGATTTCATGAAATTAATTGAGTAAACTTGACTTAATACAATTGTGTTCTTGTTTTTTTAACCAAAATTTAAGTTAAAATTATAGAAATATCTTAGAATTCTAAATGCACAAATAATTGAGTGAATTCAATTTAATTTTATCATGTTCAACCCACTTAAAATTGTATAAAGGATCTTTATTTAATTATTTTGTGGTGGAACTGCATGCGACAGCATTAGGAGAGTCATTTTTGTGAAAAAGTGCTATTTTATGTGCTTTAGAATAAAATGAAAGACTTGATAGTGTTTATTGTTCAGTTGTCTTTAAGATTTAGAAGATATTCTGTTTGTATTTCTGAGTTTCGTGGTTACCATCTTTCAGAAGAGTGGTGCTTGTGCTTAGGTTGTGGGAGAGCTCAAGCTGTTTGTTTTTTCACACAGTGAACAGTAATGCTGCTAATGTCAGTACTGAGTCAACTCTCAGCTTACTTGTACATCATATATGTTACAAACAATAATAAATGTTAAACTGAAGTTAAAAAAGATCAAGAAGTTATCTCCAATGCTCAAATTAGTATTTCTTCTTGATTTTTTAAAGTTTATCATGTGACGTGCTTAAATATTTTAGGTAATTTCACTTGATTTATTCGTGGAATATTGCATTAAAAATATGCTGTAAAGTACTTAAAAATATTTTGTGTAATATTGTTACCTTAATTTTTTAAGTAAATATCTATGTCATTTTTTACAGTGTAGTACTGCCCCTGGCACCACTACTTAAACAGTAAGTGGCCTGTTTGCAAACATTTTTTTCTATAGTGACCTTAGATTCATGTGACACAATTATATGATGTTAATTCCTGATTTGTCTTAAGCCAGTGGGTGAGTTTCAAAAAGTGTGTGCATGTTTCTCTAACAGGCAGAAAGGCTCTTAAGCAAAGAGTAAAGAGACGGTTCTGTTACATTTCCGGAAAAAGTTAATCTTTCACAGCACAGCAGCACTAAACTCCCAGCAGCCCTTCCCACAGACCAGCCATTTTTTTCCATTAGCTGAGCAGGTACAAGCAACAATTTAAAAACATGATGTACTAAGTGACTTGGATGATTAGCCCGTTATTAGGATAATGTGTGTTTAGTGGCATCAGTAATCCACAGGGAGAAAGGATTCACCAAAATTACTTCAAACAGCATCACATAGAGAACATTAACAGTCAAGCACAGCTAATAACTCCCACTAGCCTCCCATATCCTCATCAGTAAAGGAGATGAGAGAGAGCTATAAAAGTGTTTTGTAAAAGTTCACTGATGCTATTGGATACATTCTTAATTCAGAAATCCAATCTTAAAATTGCAATTTAATATAGTTTTATGAGAACAGATTCATTTCACATCCTTCGGGATTCTGTGCTTCTGCAGATCATAGTCTCTAAACTCACCAGGAAATGAAAATATTAAATCACTGCCCCAATCAAACACACACAAACTGAGAAACGCACACACAAACAGTGGTCAGATTACACCTCTCATTAAGATAAATTAAGATTGTATTTTGTTATGTCAGTTATTTACTCTTAGTCTCAATGCCCGTAATCAGACTTTATTATACTACTGTGATCTACACATACACAATTTAAAGTTTATCCATTAACATTATCATCAACAATTACCCGGTTAAAGATAAAGAGGGCTAGAGAGTGATAAATACTTTCAACTATAAATAAGCGCACTGAGATGCTGAGAATATTGAGGTGTTTAATCTCTCAAGCTCTCCAGAGTCTGTTGTGTGTTTTCTTATTTAAAGGTTCGTGCTATAGGTGCTAATGACTGTAAGGGACCATTGCAGGCAGGAGGAACAGATTTAAAATGTTCACAATTTTACAACATCAGAAAAAAGTCTCCAAAAAAAGGTTCAGCTTCAGCAGATGGCCAGCAAAAAGACACAACAGTAAACCTAAGCATGAATACATTCAACAGGACATACGCAGTGACTCTGAGTGGATAGGAGAAACAGAGTTGAAGAAAGAATAACCACCATGAAAAGTTAAAGCTCAACGAGTATAAATGTTTCGACCAACAGTGTGTAGAAATATTGCTGTTTATAGATTATATTTTAGATTTGTCTTAAACTGTGAGAGGACATGACAAAATGCACAGTCATGAACTACAGTGTTTCATGATGCCATAGAAGAACCTTTTTTTGTCTAAATGGTTCCATAAAGAACCTTCCTGTTTTACAAAAGGTTCTTCAGATTATAAAAAGGTTAAGAAAGAGATGGTTATTTAAAGAACCTTTGACTGAGTGGGTCTTTGTGGAACCAAAAATGGTTCTTCTACAGCATCGCTGTGAAGAACCTTTTAAGCACCTTTATTTTTAAGAGTGTAGTGTTTGTAATTTGAACTCAAACATAAACATTCACACACTCACTGATGCTTGGGCCTTCTTTGCCTTCCCACCATCCCTCTCTCTCTATCTTTTTCTCTCTCTTTCTCTCTGATGTGGTTATGTTAAATTAGATTTCCTGCAGCAGAACTGATCTAATTGGACTAAACTTGCCTTCTGGGAATGCCAATATTTCCCAGCATGCAGTCGGGAACATGTCAGTTATGTTGGTGTCTGCAGGTGGGGAGAGAGAGACGGATCTGGGAAAGCACCTGTAAGACAGGTACCGTATGTTGCAGGTCCCACTGCATCTTGACAAAGTGTTTTGACATTCAGGTAAGCTTGAATGTTTACACTCTAAAAGTAACAGTGAAAAGTGAGTTACATCTGATTTCGTTTTTTTTTATTTTGGCTGTGCATTTGTCTTCTTGCCACCCCGTGACTACAAAGGAACACCAGAGGTTGTACTTTCTGCAACAGATGAAGTTCCACCTGCTACAGATGGTCCAGTTCTGGCATCTTTTAATCTATTCTCACCTCATCATTAATGGTATGGTATGGGTCTGACATAGCACATGACCTGTGACGACTCCAGAGCAATGTAGGCTCAGTTGAGCAAATCATCGGCTGCAGTTTGCCCCTGCCTCTATGACCTGTATGAATCAGGATCTAAGAAGTGAGCAATCAAGATCATTACCCCATGACAACCATCTCTTCCAGTTGTAGCCTTGCAAAGAAGCACTGCAGAACCATCAGAACTACAACTTCTAATAAAAAAATGCTATGCAATATTTCCCCTTTTCTTCACCATTGAATGAATACAAGATTCTATTTATTTGATTTATTCTGCTTTTTCAATCACACTCCTCACCCGGCACACCATTACACACCTAGTACTGTATATATGCTGTGTTGTATATTGCATGAGTTTAACGTAGAGAAAACAAAATACATGTACTTTAATTTCAACCAGTTCTCTCACTATGGGCTTTTCTGTTGCCCAATATTACTTTAGATCTGAGACACACTGCCTGCAACTATACAAATCAAAGTGTGTCGACTACAGTCATAATAATCACACATTATACGACACTGTAATAATCAATGTGCTATTCAGCATTTAGATAAAAAGACAATTTAAGCAAACAAATGGGAGTGGTTTTTTACACAAACATTTTACACATACCTAAATAGCCGATCACAGATCATCATGTATAATCCTCTGAGACTTCAGTAACACAGCAGGCATATGTGCATGTCTGTGTGAAAGAAGACATTTGATTGACAGAGGCTAAATACAGCCTGACTTCTCACAAACAACTCTATTTATAGCAGCAATCTCACCTCCACATAGATTGATATTTTCCAACAGCGTTTCCCTTATTTTCCTAAATAAAATCTAGCTCATTATGAATTCATCCTTGGTTTCACACTAGAGGATTGTGTGATCTCCAGAGCAGTCTGTGAGCGTTCTCTGCATAATGGCTGGAGTCTAAGATGGGGATAATTATCCCACATCACACTGAGTTAATGCCAGAATTATAGTTCAACGGGAGCTCAAATGGCCTTTCGGTTAAAACAAGAGGTCAAATGTATCTGATCTATGCTCGAATGAACATTGTGTCAAACAAGCTGAGGGAGATCAAATGAGAAAGAAATCAATCCGAGCGATTAGTATGAATATTGACAAATGTTTTGAAGCTTTAATTTCTTCCTGTAGTCTGCGGAGAGAACACATCATATATGTTTTAGTTCAAAGTGCCCTTACCCATTTGATTTAGTTTTTTCAGCCCTTGTTCAAGGTTTTAACCTTTTCTAATATGATTATGACAATACTGTAAGGCATTATTTCTCATCTTAATAAGATAATAATCAAGGAGGATTTCCAGAAGTTCGCTGGTCTTTAAAGTTGTACTTTGAGGACTTACTGTGCACATTAAACAAACATGAAACATAATTATTTATAATTTTTACATTTCCCTGCAATGGGACTCACACAGACACAAGGAAAATAATTTATAGAGAAAATCCAATATGTAAAATGAATCACTATTGTCAATATTGAGCAGCTTAAAAGAATATAATATAAAACTTGCACATAAAGGTCTTTTATTTTCTAGATTTGTCAATTAAAAAAATAAGCATGTTGTCAGAACCAACAATAACATGCCTCTCTCTACACAAAACATTAGCCTCTGTCATGATCCTGCCACTAGACCAAGAAAGACACGACATGATGAGGCAGAATCATGACAGAACCCCCCCTTAATGAATGCCCCCAAAAGTGTTCATGGAGGGAAGTCCAGAATGGTTGTGACAGGGTGGGACAGTCTTAGTCCGGGGGTGTGCTCGAGAGGGGAGAGAGCGTGGAGTCCCAGGGGGCTTGACTGGGGAAGTTGACAATGCTGGCCACCGGCTGGAATGCCGCACTGGATGCCTGCTGAATCACCGGCTGGGCTGCCGGCTGGATAACTGGCTGGAACGCCGGCTGAGTCACTAGATCGCTGGCTGGATCACCAGCTGGAACGTCAGCTGGATCACCGGCTGGAACGTCAGCTGGATCACCGGCTGGATTGCCGGCTGCTGAACCGGACTGGACGCCGGCTGGAATGCCGGCTCGACTGGACGCCGGCTGCACCTGACTGGACACCGGCTGCACCTGACTGGACACCGGATTGGGTGCCGGCTGGACTGCCGGTTGGGGTGGATTACGTGACCCCCTCCATTGCCTCTTTTTCTTCAGCCGGCCCACCAAGTTAGTGGCTGACTGCGAAGGAGCGATGGAGGGTGTGGCTAACTCTGCTCCGGAGGAGTCCGAAGATGTCCCCCAGGACGCCCTGCTCCCTCACTTGCCACGGGGGCTGGCAGAAAGAACAGGACCAGCCGAGCTCGGGAAGGGAGGTGCTGGGTTCCCCAAGGTGAGGGTGCCCACAAAGCAGTCCTCCAGGACGGATACCAGACCGGAACGAGAGGAGTCCTGAAGGCAGCTGGGAAAGGAGCCTTTGACCAGCTCCTCTCGAAGCTGCAGCCGTTCCACCAACTATGGGAATGGCTGATAGACCAACTCCTCCCACTCTGGAAAAGGTGGAGGGTCGTCCATCCTGGCCACCAGGTAGGCACGGACCAGCACCTCGAGGACAGAAACCTTCCTGGCCTCGACTTCCCAAGCGTAGTCCCGCAGATGGATGATGGCGCTGGGCCGGGAACGGGCCACCTCCAGCGTGTGACTGGGAGGCTATTGCCTCCCAACATACCGGATTGGTGGTACAAGGCCATCGGGGGGTTGCTGTACTGTCCATAGTGCTGCCTGCTGGGTTCAGTTTAGGCGAGTTCGTTATGTCACGGTTGAGGGCCGAGAGAGAGAAGAACCCAAGCGCAGGCAGCAGTAGCAAACACACAAAATCTTTATTATAAAATAAAAACCTACAATGGGGAAAAAAAGACAAAAGAACTGAGGTGAACTTTAAAACAAAAACTTCCCACGATGGGGCAAAACAAAGAAACAGGATTAAACAAAACAAACTATCAAACGACTAAGACTAAATGATACACACGACATAAGACAAGGGAATCCAACAGGGAAAGGTAATTCAATAAACAAGGTAACAGGCAAACGACAAGGTAACATCACAAAATGAACTCGCACAGGACAGCAAATACGAGGGCATTAAATAGGGATACTAACAAAGGATAATTAACAAGGGACAGGTGTCGGGAATGAAACACTGATGGGAAGCTAAACAAGGAAACGAGAGGGGCGGGGCCAAAGACGAGACCAGAGAGAGCGCATGTTATGTCAGAACCAACAATAACATGCCTCTCTCCACACAAAACATGAGGCTCTGTCACGATCCTGCCACTAGACCAAGAAAGACATGACATGATGAGGCAGAATCATGACACATGTATTCTTTAAATATACTGTACATTTGTGTGAAAGGCTGTAAATGATAAAAATCTGAAACATTTAAAAGATTTGAAAATTCACAATCTGTGTAATCTGTCATTGATATATGGATAATAATAGTTTTACACTCAAACAGCAGAAAAAGGGTCTCCTGTAAAATGAACCGAAAGCTTCGTAGACTAAACAAAGTTTTAATAATGACTTTCATGACATGGTGTACTGAATAATTGCCATCACTCTGTTTAGTGAATTTTATTTTTCATTACTACCTGCGCAGAATTTCATGTACGTCCTGCTGACTATATTGCACCACACTACAGCACGTCGCTCTACATGAGTCCAAATGAAATCCCAATGTCTCCCCACACTGCTTAAGCAGCAGACTTCAGGGGAAATGAGGGAGATTAGCGGGACAATGGGGGACAGAGTGACGGCCCACAAATCAATAGCTACTCCGCAGATGAGCAGAATTTATTCTTGTGTAAATAGAGCAGAGTCCGGGGATAGTGGACAGTAATCAGATTTAGACTTATGTTCTGCTGAAGAAGCCACTACGGAACCCTGCAAACACACTTGGCGAAAGCGAGATCCTAGGGCCAAGGTTTTTTGATTGGAGAGAGAAAGAGAGAACATAAAAGACAGGACAGTTTGTGTAGGAGAAACTGCCAAAGGCAGGAAAGGCAAAACGAGCATGGCTCGGGTCCCAGAACAGCTATAAGAAGCTGGACTTTATGTTTTGGAATTTCATTTTTCTGTTATTTACTCAGAGCGGAGGCATGTCTCTTTTTCCAGATCATTACACTGGAGTCAGATGCATGGGAGATAGGGCGCAGGGGATGTTGTTTCTGTTGGGTTGCTTTGATCCAGGGTACAGTGAAAGTGGGCAGAAATATAAACAATGCACCAACAACCCTAATGTGTTTCTGGCACATTTAGACGCTGTTTATTTCAAACTAGAATGTGTTGGGGAGTATAAACCTTAAACACCTTAGTTTCAAAGCTGAATGTAATGCCAGTTAGATCTAACAGGCTGTCAAACATCTATTTACAAACAATTTGGCCATAGACCCGAAGTGTTAATCTCTGATCCTTTCGCGTTCAACTTCACAAAATCCACTGAATTCTCTCTGTGGTCTGTAGGTGTCGGGTTATGTTTCTGTGTATACTGGCACTATGGTGTAACCAAGCAATATGAGAAAGGTAAGCCAGTCCGTCAGAATAAATGCCAGTGGGTCCTTTTCTCCACTCACCGTTAAATGTCATTCTTTTGACGTACTTCTTTTCTCACACGTCTTCATTCGTTCTCTCTCTCCTACCATTTCTGACAGTTGCTTGAAGTCGTGTGATTATTATGCCACTAAAATAAATGACATTCAAGAGAACCTGTCCAGCAGGAAAGGTCACACACATGTGCACTGTCTCGGTTTCAGTCATATATCACATACAGACATCTGAAAACTTCTCAGACTAATTCTATTCTTAAAGGGATATCTGAGATGAAAGACAGTCAAGCACAGTACATGAAAATAATATAACAGAAACTGCAACTTTGTATAGAAGTGTGAAATATTTGAGCTTTCCAATAATGTATATCCAATTAGTCTGCCAGATGTGGACCACTAAATGACCTAGTGCTACATCATCTTGAGGTCAGACCAGTTTAAGGGATAAGGGTCTATTAGTGGAAGAATGCAAAGCCTCAGCTGACTGAATCAATATTTAATGAACACACCAGCCTCCCATATTGTATATTACTGTGAACCAACAGAGCCATTTTAAAGTAGTCTATCAGGAGGGATTGTAATTCTGTCAGCTCGGAATTCTGAATTTGGCTAAAGGTGAGTTCCTACTCACTACACATTTTTTTTATTTCATTCTTATCTTAATCAGTGTTTTTGTCATTTTCCAGTAAAATATCCAAACAAAATTACAAAAAAAACCAGTGTCAGATAATAAGATAGTAGATATATTTCAGAGAATATACATTAAATAAAGTATATTTTTTATCCATTTTGAGAAAAAGGTTGCTTAAAGGGATACGAAAATTCTGTCATGAATTATTCACCCTCAGGTAATTCCAAACCCGTAATTTCTTTGTTCTGTTGAACACAAAGAAAGATATTTAGATGTTAACAACTGAGATTTCTGGGGTAGTCAAAGGTGCTCCACACAGTAAAAATAAAAGGTGCCTCAAATATCCTGTTGTGTACTCAAAGAACCTTAAACTGTATTTTAAGTGCTCCAAAGCTCTTTTACTCAATAAAAGGGTTATGGTGGAACCATCTATAGTCTTTGTGGTTCTTCCAGGAACCTAGAAGATTCTTGAATAACCCCATATTCAGTTGTGAAGTTCTGGAGTCACCTTTTCACTACACTGGGACCTCAAAGTGCTTTGCGGGTTATTGAAGGAACTCAAATTCTAAAAAATGGTTCTTGTAAGATCTGTAAACTTGTAAGTGGTTCCTGGAGAATCTCTCTTGTACAAGATATATAGAGGAACCCCACAAAATTCTGCATGAAATAGGGATTTTTAGTGTCTGATCATTTAGATGTTTTATGAGAATAAGAATAGTCCAAAGTTTGGTTTTTGGCCCCTGCTAAGTGAACACACAATTTAAAATCATGCACATGATTAGAAAAGGCTAAATGTTATTTTGAAAAATTTCAGCAAGCTTTTTAATTATTTTATATTTCTTACTATTTGTATTATATGATTAATTATATTAATATATTATAAATAAACATTTTTATTCTATAAGTAGATCCTAAGTCACTGAAATCTTTTGAAAATGTAAACGTTGTTGTGCTTTCCATCCAAACAAATTGCAGCTGCTCTGTGTTTATTGTGCAGTCTCGCCCTCCACAGTACTGTGGCGCTGTTGGCCCAATGTCGCAGCGTCAAGGCATGTGCCATGTGGCGCTTTCGTTAGTATGTGTGTTTAACTTGTTCCAGCTCTGCGCAGACCGATCATCTTATGACAAAAAGCATACGGACTTAGAATAACATCTCTAAAGCATGCAGAGCAGTCAGTTCACAAATAGCTCTCACTGTGCTTTGATGTCGCCGATCCGTCTGCGATCAAACATCAGTGGCACGAGTGTTCACCGGTGTTGTTCCGCTCGCGCGACAGGCGGGAATTCAAAATAACGGATCGCAACAACCTCTCGACTGTCCCATTGGATGTAAGTAAAGTCAAAATATATAAATGACTTAAATATATTAACTATATACTATTTATATAAATGTATACTCTGACACGTCTTTAAACCATTTATTTACACAGTGTAGGCAGCGCATGTTTTAGCCGAGATGCTAACGAATATAAGTTAAGATGAAGCTTGTGGGGCTAACGTTAAATGGGTAACGTTAGTGTTAAATGACAAACAATGACGTTTAGACACTTTTAGCTATTATGTTCACTTTTAGTGAATGTATAGCTCTTTTTTAACTTATTGATGTTTGTGTTGAATGGTTTTCCCACCCATGTTACATAAATTGTCTGTAATTAAATATTTTTATCATTCAGTTCTGTTTTTATCCTCTTAACTCAGAATTTTCAGTATTTTCCAGTTGAGCAGCAAAAAAATGCAAGTATTATATTTATTATGATATTTTCATTATGTTATTTGTTATATTTGCACATGTAAAAATACTCATTGACAATGGAAAATCTGAATAAAGTGGATTATTACAGTTGTTACTATAAATAGCCTATTGTACTCCTTAACCATAGACCAAAACAGTGACTTCCAGGCATTGTAATATTTTGTTTATTGTTACATTTGTAAACCAATTTGTGATGTGCTAAATGATTAAATTTAATGTTTTATGAGACGTTATCTAAATCCCTCTTTTTGGTCTCCATGTCTTATTCGCAGGGCAACCAAGGCCAACAGACCCAGCCCACCCTGATGCTCATCGTTGCACTGCCTGGGACACCTAAGGCCAACAGGCGCAGCTCCTGTTCTCTTTTTGCCATAAATACATATCTACTTTAGCAATACAAAATTGTGAAATGTACTATAGAAATAATTTTTACTTTGACTACATGGATCCTCACACCACCTGGTAATAGCAGGAAACCCATTTGGAGAGAACAGCATTGTTTTTTTCTTGCTCGCAAGGATTTGCTTTTTGGCAAATTACAACTTTACCATGGGTGTAGGCCTTGCTATGAGAGACTACTTTTTTGCTGGACTTTTTTTACAATTGTACAAAGTATCTGAAATATTTCTGTATGTACAGTATATTTAAAATTAAGGCAAATTATTTGGTTAGTTTTGTTAAGATAAAGACTTTTCATTTATAACAATATCACCAACACAATATTAATTATACGTGTGATTTCATGAATTTAGGATGGTAATGTTCAATATTGACCATTCTGTAAATATTTATTCAATGTAAATTGTTGTTGTTTATCAATAAACTGTTGTAATTGATTTAGTATTTCTGCTTATTAAAATATTGTGAATAGCAAATATAAACTGTGAAATGGTGCCTTGAAGCACCCAAGATGGTTCCAGACCATTTTAATAAAAGGGATCCCCAAGAAGCCTTGAGGGTTCCTCAGAGAACCGCCCTTCATTAAGCGGTGCCTTGAGTTTCCCCTGAGGGTTCCGCCAGCGTGGCAATGTGAAGAACCCCAAATGGTTCCTCAAAGTACCTTTAATTTTACAGTGCAGAACTGTTTGTTGTCCCAAATTCTTCAAAATATTTTCTTTTGTGTTCAAGAGAAAACAAATACAACAATTCTTTCTACTGTGGTAGTAAATGATGCCCCCAAAATCCCAGTTGCCAATATTTATCGATGTTTTTTGTGTGTGTTCCACAGAAAAAAGACATATACAGGTTTGGAACAACTTGAGGATGAATAATTCATGACAGAATTTCCATTTTTGGTTGGACTATCCCTTTAAGCATAATGCTCACTAAATTCCGCTGTGATTCATGCTCAAAAAGATAGGAACAAACAATGAATGTTTAAAGTAATTGAACTAATATTTTACCTGAAAAACAAGACAGAATACTGATTAAGAAATGTGACCCTGGACAACAAAACCATCTTAAGTAGCACAGGAACATTTTTAGTAATCGGCAAAAATACATGGTATGGGTAAAAATTAACGATTTTTCTTTTTGCCAAAAATCATTAGGATATTAAGTAAAGATCATGTTCCATGAAGATATTTTATAAATTTCCTACTGTATATGTATAAAAACTTTATTTTTGTGAGTGGATGGCCTGCTACAGTGCCTCAGATTAACAACTTCAAAGGCGATTTTCTCAATATTTTTATTTTTTTGCACCCTCAGATTCCAGATTTGTAAATAGTTGTTGTTCCGCCAGATATTGTCCTATCCTAACAAACCATATATCAATAGAAAGCTTATTTCTTCAGCTTTCAGATGATGTAAAATCTCAATTTCGAAAAATTGACCCTTAAGACTGGTTTTGTCGTCCAGGGTCACAAATGACTTTATGCGGTGTAAACCTGAGGATGGAAAACACTTCAGATTCTCTACCTATTGGGTTCTACATTATACTGTACATCAAGCTGCTGAATTAACGGTTTAAACCAGTTTTATAACTTTATTATATCTAAATAATGTGACACTGTTGTCTTGCTAGAAATGCATGCGGACACTCTGGGAATCTGGGATTTGAGAGACTCCAAGATGTGTAACACTGTGCATCTGGAATTGCTCTCATTGATCAGTGCACACACATGGTCTCTTTTTATGAGGTGATTTCTCTTTTCCTAGAGGACTAGAAAAACAGGCAATGATTAAAATATAAATTATTTCGAAATATTGTCTGTGTGAGCCTGACGTGGACATCCTTGATGTCGAAAGTATAAAACATTAAAAATAATACATAGCTATTACTTACAGCCTAAGTAATACAAGTGAACTTGTATTAACGAATTCCTGTCAAGTGGGATTTGGGGTTTCTAAGAGGAAACTTCCAGAGGGAATGAAAGTCATTCGAGCGTGAGTTTTGTATGTATCTGTGCCTGTGGTCAGTTTCACACAGGAATTAGGAGTTCATTAGTTCAATTGCTTCTTATGTTGATTCTTAATGTCACATCAAACAAGCCTGTGATCATTTCAGGGGGCTGCGGCACCATGTGATGTTTTTTTAAATGCTCTTTCCACTACTTTTATTTTTTTATTAGAAATTTAGGGTCTGATGCAGGTAGAGATTCCATGGCCATAGTCTGTTCTCTCACAGTAAGTGTAACACAATCAGAAATCAATATTAAATTCAGTCCCTCCCATAGGAAGAGAGGTAAGAGAGAGGTAAAGAGTAAGTCTAGTAGTACACCCTTTACCTCCTCTATATTGTGAGGATATTGCTAGTGTCCACATTAACTCATAGCTCACTCAGCGCAGCTATCACAGAACTTTAATCGATTGTGTCAGCAGTGATGTTTTCTTCCTGCACCTATGCAACCCACATCACACAGTTACTGCCTCTCTCCAAAACCTCTGCAGAAGAATCCTTCCACAGCTATTACACAACTCTGAAACACAAGAGCAGAGGTCAGATCAATTGCACTTTGGTCCAACACTTCTGTTTTTAAGCTTTTTATTTGGGTGAGGTTGACAACAATATGGTTTGACTTCTACAACTTCACATTTCTCTAAAGAATCTTTGATTGTGACTTCTCAGTCACACAAAGTTCAGAAGACAACACTTTGAGGGTTTTAGCATTAAATTAAGTTGACAAAGACAGACACTGACACTGGAAATACTCTTCCATTTTCATTCTTTCTACACACCATTAGTGTTTTTTCAATACTCAAGCAAAAAATAATAATAATGTAGTAACTTGTTTTCAATCACATCCTCCCATTCTAATTTTATCAGGATTATTTACACCAAAATGTAGGGAAGAGTTGGCATGAATGTAACTCTTAATAAATGTATCATAAATTAAATATATTAAAATGTATATGCTATATATTAAAATTTTATACATAACCATTGTATGGTGTTTATGTATTACTCAGCCAATGTTAAGCAAAATATTTAAGGGTCATAATCATATCACACATCAATTAAATACATAATTTAGGTTTTAAAAGATTTGAAAAACGTTGCTATGCATGAATCTAACAGACAGTGATGTGTTATTAATCTAGTAAAAACATTAAACCATTCATTTTTCCAGAGGGATGACTATAAGACTCTGTCTACACATAGTACGTTTTCATTTGAAAAGGGAGTTTTCGTTTTTTCGTTTCCCAAACGCTGCCCATCCACACTGAAACGTCTGAAAACGCTTACATCCTGCGCATGAGTAAAACCTTAGACAGCCATCAGCACGTGTCATTTCTATCAGGCGTTTATTTACTTTCTGCTTTATTATGTCGCAGCAATGTGGAGCAAAGACGTTTTTTTTTAATAGACAGACAATAAGGTAATTTTGGCGTCTTTACACAGGCGAGTTAAGGCGTCTGTGTGGCGGATTAAATTTCTGTGTAAAGACGCAATGCCGCATGAAAGCCGATCTAAAATATGCCGGCTCTGACCCTCCTCAGAGCCTAGTATCAAAGGTGACTCTGATGTGGCTCAGGATTAGTGTAAATGAAGGTGCATTAAAGCTGCTCTAAACTATATCATTGTCATGTCAGCAGAAAGCGAGAGAGTGAAGATGAAGCCAAAAACACACAGTGACATTTGTTATAGGCTATTAATAAACGCAGATTTTTTTAATAGTTCAAACATACATTTTTCGTTTCATTTCTTCATAAAATGATTTAAATGTTTGGAGTATTTTTGTCTGTGCTGTGGCTGTTTACTCAGGCAGGCTGTGGCACAGTTTGAATGCATGATGTAAATTTTGAGACTGTTTTCATCCATTAAAATAGTTTAGATTAGTTTTTAATGGCAAATTACATTTATTTCGTTTCATTCCTTTTTAAAGTTAATTTAGAAAAATGTTTGGAGTGTGATTGTTTGTGACTGTGTGCGCGGAATGCAGATTTTTTTAATTTGAACTCAGGGGTGTAAATCTCATTTAACAGTAGGGGGGACAATAAACAAAATTTCTCAAGAGCAATTTTTGAAAGGGACACAAATAATACAGTCAAAATTGTACTTACTATGACACAAAGCGACAATATGCGTTAGGTTCATAGGTTTATCATGCAGATTTGGTCATATTATAACGGAACTGAACAGTCACATACTATAATACAAAAGTGAACACCTAAGAAAACTGTTTCCATTTACATTTTTTTTGTCTCTGTTGTCAAGACAGGAAACAAGTATAAAAACACATGATACTACATGTTAACAACGAGTTACTTTTTAAAATTTATCCTGATTTCTACTGCAACATCATCTGACAAAGTCACCATACATCTACATTAAAGAGTGGTGGTTATTTTCCCATGTAGTGCACTGCCTCCGCCAACAAACTATGTGCATAGATGTACTAAGTTCATGTTCGTGTACCAAAACAGTCAGTAACAGTGAAAGATGCTTAAATTCTGTGTTGTACTCGTTGATGAATCGTCGAGTTTCAGTCAACTGAATGTTTAGCTTATCCGCCGCGCACACACTGAACAAAATAGATGCTGAGAAAACGAGCTTTTCCAACTGAATGAAAGCTGTGCACCTTTTGTGGACAAAAGGGGTCTGTAATTCGCTAAATATAGTGCCAAAGTCACTAAATTGTCACCGGTATGTGCGTGACTGTGTGTGACACGGGACCTGAATGGCAAGGATCGGTGGCTAATTGTGGTCGTTAATGTTAACATTATGCCAGGTCGCCACAAATAAAACAATGCATGGGAAATGGCCTCGGCGTGTTAGTTGCAGTGTGTGAAGCACTAACAAGCTATTATAAACAAGCTAACGTTAACCATCTAAGTAACGTTTTAATCGCTAACATAGCAGATTCATGGAAAAATACATCAATAATCAGCCTTTTTTGCCACAACTAATTTATTAATGAATCAGCATCAACTACATTAAAGAGAATTTAACATGAATAAAATAGCCTTCTTACTGGAGTTCAACAACCACTGCTGAACTGAACCGCATACCTGACTTATGTGTAACGTAGGTGAGATGAACGGGGAAAGCAGGCAGTGGGCCAAACCACTGTGAGGCAAGGGAGTGGGAACTCCACTGTTTCTAAACTTAAAACGCATTTTTTGCGTTTGTATTTTTTTCTAATTACAAAATTAGTTTAGGTATACATAAATATATTTAGCACAATAGACAGTGCGATTTCAATGATTTGGGGGGGCAACCCTCGGATGGAGGGGGACATGTCCCCCCGGGATTTACGCCCCTGTTTGAACTCATGGCATGAAATGTTTAAATTCCTCCTTTAGCTCCTCTCCTTCTTAAGGAAATAACCTTCCGATACGTGGGACATGATCACATGCAGACCTGTTTTACTGCGTCTCAAACGACTTCTAATATTAGGTTTGTCGGACATTATGCAGTGCTGCGCATACCGCAGGAGTTATTTAAATAGCGGATGGGTCTGCGCAACCCGCTCATGAAGTCGAACACATAATAAATCACAAACTTGATATTACTCTATATTGTGATGAGAGAGTGTGTGATTTTCTTACTGTTTACCTCAAAACAGTCGCATCATAATAATATAAGTGTGCTTCGGTCCAGATCGTAAAGTGAGGACAGTAGGAGTAGGGAAAGTAGCGCTTGTGCACAGATGCCCGGTGCTACCCATAGAATTTTGCTACCCTCGTGTTGTGATTGGGTTGGGGGAGGGGTAACTTAGGTGTAAGGGTTAGGTTGGGGGAGGGGTTAGTCCTGTTTTGTATGTGTAACCGGTCCTACTCGCCCCGCTCTGCGCGGGCCTCGAACCGTTGTCGGTCCGAATGGGAGACGGGCGCTCTAACGAGGAGGCTAAAGACCGCAGTCTCTAGCGTCTGTCGCTAGAGCGTCTCTGTTGGTCGGGGAGTGAGGTTTACACACTGCACAGCTCTTCACTAGCTGGCCTCCGTTACACTCACCCCCCTAAACCTCACTCCCATCCGGGTCACGGCACCAATGTAACCGGTTCCACTCGCACCGCTCTGCGCAGGCCTCGAACCGGCGACGGTCCGGATGGGAGACGGGCGCTCTAACGAGGAGGCTAAAGACCGCAGTCTCTAGCGTCTGTCGCTGGAGCGTCTCTGTTGGTCGGGGAGTGAGGTTTACACACTGCACAGCTCTTCACTAGCTGGCCTCCGTTACACTCACCCCCCTAAACCTCACTCCCATCCGGGTCACGGCACCAATGTAACCGGTTCCACTCGCACCGCTCTGCGCAGGCCTCGAACCGGCGACGGTCCGGATGGGAGACGGGCGCTCTAACGAGGAGGCTAAAGACCGCAGTCTCTAGCGTCTGTCGCTAGAGCGTCTCTGTTGGTCGGGGAGTGAGGGTTTACACACTGCACAGCTCTTCACTAGCTGGCCTCCGTTACATATGGAGGTAGCAAAATTTGACAGGGTAGCATAAATTGGCAGAACACCGGCCCTAGGAGCGTAATTGTGTCTCATCGGGCTAGGATTGAAATGCAATACGACAAATATAATGACAAATAATTTTGTCGTTATATATCCAAAAACATCTCATTGAGGACAATATTTCATACATGACAGCAATCTAGTAACATTTACTGTAACACCAGAACTGTCCATTTACCTGGTCGACAGAGACTTTCTGGCTCTTTAAAACAACTTTTGGCATCTTTCAATATGCGGTGAGGTGCCCGATAATAACACATTTCTATGGAGTGTTTGTTAGCTAGGAAATTCATTTAAAATGTTGCATTTATAGCCTAATATTGCTTTTATCCTAAAGTATTCATTGTAATTATTAGTGTCAGTATTTTGGAGTTTATACCGTTTAATTTAAGGCATTTTATTAGCATATTGTTAGAACAGTGCTTTTGTGGTTATGTTCAGCATTATTTCGCATAATTTTAATTCCTGTGTAAATGCATTTATGCCGCTTTAGAGCCGCATTAACGGTCTGTGTAAATACACATTTATGCCGCTTCAGATTCGGTTTCTGTGCCGCCTTTGCTGTGTAAAGAGGCCATCTGAGATGTTGCTGCGGGTAACACAAGACTATAAAGCTGCAAAAGCTAAAGTGAAACTTAACTCACGCTCCGCTGCCAAACAATAACTGCAAGTAATTAAATATTCCATCTCCTAAAATGCAATCTAAAGTATGCATGAACTGACATGAATGCTATCAAACAGGAGAGCATAAACAACTGCGTCATTATGACGAAAAACGCGTCATCGTTTTTAAACCCCTCCGTTTTCCTCATCCACACTACAACGCGAAAACACCGTTTTCAAATGTATCTACTTTCAACGCCATCTCAGTGTGCACGAAAGGCCAAAACGTTTTTTTCAAATGAAAACGCATTAGTGTGGATAGGGTCTCAATCAGTCAGAGAAACACTAAAAACACCCCCAACCAAACAGAACATCATTAAAATAAAACTGTCAGATTGTTTGCCATGAGCAACTGAAAATACTCTTTATAAAATGTGCAGTTTGCCTTGTACTCGTTACAAGGGGCGGACTTAACCAATAAGCGAGGTAAGCGGGCAACAGGAAACCGTTGGCCCCTAACAAATACCCAGAAGTTTATATAAAGCATGTATAACATATTCGTTATAACATGACGTTAATATTACATCTGCATGAATTTGCTTCCCCCGCATCATGGATCAGTGGAACAATCCATTAGTTATGCGCCTAGGTCAGCAGCTCAGTGGCCAGAGTTAGAGAACGTTACGGCAGACGGGAGGGGAGGCAGAGATGGTTAGAAGAGCGAGAGAGAATTTGCCACCGGCAGATAAAGTATTGTAATGTCGTGAAAGTTCCCAAAGACAGGCAGGAGACAGGATTCTTGAAAGTAAGCCCAAAAACGATTTATTGCCTATTGTTGTACAGGCTAACAGCGGGTATTAGGAGGTGCCACTAATCCCCGAACGAGAGTAAAAACTAAAACAAATGAGCGTGTAATAGAAAAATAACAAAATACTAGCCTGTCGGGTAAGCGCCCCAAAAAGAAACTGAAACTTTTACGCTCCCCTTTTGACACCTCCCCCCCAAGCAACCCCTCCCTCAATAAAACAACAGCAAATTACACAGAAGCACTGTCTGCGTCACACTGCCCCCCCCCCCAAGTTTCCTCGTCCAAGAGGAAAGGTAAAATCCACAAAGCGCTTTGGTGCCCGAAGGATCTCCCTGGGAGAGGACCAATCCCGGTGTTTCGTCCACCCTGTGGTGAGTAGGCAGGTAGCACAACACTGAAGGGGGTAGTGGTTATATATCATCTGTCTCCGGAAGGCTCGGCGGCTTCCTCCATTGCATCTTTGCACCCTCTTGCGACATTCTGGGCTTCCAAAGAGATGTTCAGATGCCCCCGACCTGGACAGACCCAGAAGAACCCCAGACCCCCCGGCGCTGCCTGTTCAGCTCCTCAGGAAGTGTCAAGAGCACTCCCAGGAGTCCGAATCAGGGAGTCACCCTCTTTGCCTCCTACTGGGGTTCCCCACCCATTGCCCGGTGCTGCGTGTTCAGCTCCTCCGTGCGTGGGGCGGGTTGCCCCAGCAGTCTGGTGGGCACTTCCACTCCCAAAAGGCTGTCGGTCTCCCTGGTATGGGGCCAGCCGGTCCCGGTGTAGGACCACAGCCTGTCCTCCAGGCTTCTCCATAACCTGGTAAACAGTCTCTCCAAGCCTCTTCACAACATAACAGGGTCCTATCCAGACACAGTCCAGTTTAGGTGAACGCCCCTTCTTTTGCTTTGGACCATGGACCCAGACCAGTTTCCCTTCGTTAAAATCGCATCTGACGAACACCTGCCTGCTGAGCCTGGCTACGAGTAAATTCATGAGCTGACTGCAGCCGCTCTTGTAACTGATGGACTTACTCTAATCCAGGTGGTGCCGCTGGTGCATCTGGTGGCTGACCCATCAGCAGTGACGAAGGGGCCCGCAGCTACTGGCCCAGCATGAGGAGTGCTGGGATAGAGGCGGTAGTCTCCTGCACCACACTCCGACTGGCAAGCAAAATCAATGGCAACTGAAGATCCCAGTCCTTCTGTTCCTGGCTCACGCATAGGGCCAGTTGGGTGGCAAGGGTTCTGTTATTCTGCTCCATTAACCCATCACTCTGGGGAAGCAGGGGAGTTGTCCTAGTCTTTCGGATGCGAAGCTGCCGGCAGAACTTTCAACAAAAGTTGAAATTCCTTCCTTGTTGTCCGGTGCCAGGCCTCAGGCACTACTGTTTGCCATTTCGACATGCCAGTAGCAGGCTCGACAAATTGTCTTTGCAACACTCCTGAGTTCAATGCTAGGCCATCTCAAATTCAGAAACGCCAATTGCCTTCCTTCTTCGGGACCAGTACAACAGGTGAGGCCCATGGGCTTTCAGATGGTTCTATGATTCCCGCAACCTTAATTTCTTCCAGGCAGCAGTCTGCAGCCAACTGTCTGGTGGGCGGAAATCGGCACACACGTTGCCGGATGGGTGGGGCATTCCCAGTGTTTATACAGTGCTGCTCCCACTGCGTCTGACCGACCTCACTGGCCGAAGTAGCAAAAACGGCATGAAGGCGCTCCAGCACCCTCCACAATTCCTGTTGTTGTGGTTCCGTCAGACCCTGACCAGTCCTCTCCGAAACAACTTGAGCCATTTGCAGGGAGGTTGGACTCTCGCCTTCCTGACAGGGTCGCGCACTGTCAACGACTGAGCAGCCCGGTGATGGAACAGAGGCAGAAACTAAGTCAAGTAAAGGGTTAAAAGCTGAGCTTGAAGATGGTGTCTCCAGGGGCTGTGACACTGGTGACAGGTTGGAAGATGTCAATTTGGGGGCTGCCTGGGCTGGTGGGTTCAGGTTCAACTGTCTAAATAATGTGACGGAGGCCCTGGCAAGCTTGAGTGAAAGAAAATTGGCACTGCACACTTCTCTGCCAGCATTAGGGTAGCTGCTCCCAAATCTACAATCTCAGCGGCCTTGTGCAGGAGGTCAATACTTATAAGGCAGCATTAAGGAATCTCAGCAGCCCAGACCAACATTACTGTACGGTGTCCACCCACCTCGACATTAACCTCACATTGGCCAATCATAGCTGCTCGTTCACTTGTGACAGTCATCAGGGGAAAGCGGCTGGTCTGCATAAGTTTCTTAGGATGAATAATGGTGACCATGGACCCAGTATCCAATAGAGCCTGCACTGGTTGTCCATCTACTTTAACCTCTATTCAACAACACACCGCCGGACTTATCAACTCAACAGACGATCCATATGGAGGTGCTGGTGGAATGGCTGGGCCGGGGTACTTTTACTTACTTTGACCCCTGTCCATTTACCCGAAAGCTGCGGTGACTCAGTAGCATCCAAGGTATTGCAATCCCGGCGCATATGGTCTGTTTTACCAGAGCGCCAGGAGACCACCGACTCACGCTGGGACGTACTCCCAGTCATGGCCTGTGACTGAGTCCGCTCTCCAGGGTAAGCAGCAAAAACCCTAGGGCAGACAGCATTGCTAGATCCTGGTATTCCGCCAGGCTGCTCACTCAGTATTCCCTCTATGATCTGAGCATGATCGAGGGCTTCGTCAAGGTTAGATGGCTGTGCTATTTGTACTTGCTGCCGTAGGCGGTCTGGGTACAGCCCCCGCACAAATTCATCCAGGACCAGAGCATCTCTCACACTTTCGCTAAAAGTAGGTTAGATGCGGTGGGCTAAGTATCGCAGATCAGCCGTAAACACACCCAATCGCTCCAGAGGTCGCTGGCTGTGCTCCTGAAACTGTTGCCGTAGGGCCATGTGAATTCCCCAAACCGGCGAGACAAAGCCATATGTAACGCCTCTACATTAGGAATCTGACACCCTTGGACATACAACAATACCTGCTGTGCGTCACCCTCTAAAGCAGCAGCTAATTGACCCACCTGCTCAGTCTTGTCCCAGCCATTAACTTTGCTCACCAGCTCAAACTTCTTACGAAATGCCTCATACAATGAATGGCCGTCATAGCGCCTCAATTATAAACAACTACGAGTCTTACTGCCTCCCTGTTCAAGCGACAGTGAAGTAGGTTGCACTGACAGGTTGGAAAATGTACAGCAGGTCAGTCCAGGATCTTTAACTGTGGGCTCTAGGACCCTGTGTGAAGAAACAGGTGGAGTAGGGTTCGGGATGGCCTTAACACTAGCTGGGTGTCCAGTGTCAGCTTCCAGTTATTGCCTAATGGAATGCGGAAGTCAGAATGCGTGTGGGGAAAACCAGTGGGTTCCGAAAGAGGGAAATCAACCACTTCGTGGGGTGGTTTGACTGGTAGCATAGCTGTGGGCTGAAGGCTATATGTGTGAGCGGTGGAACAGGGCTTAGAATGGCTAGTGAGTGTCCAGTGGATGTAAAAATGTGAACCAGCAGCAAGTTCCCTTGTAACATGCATGTCATCTGTTTGGGTATGATTATAACTGCAGTTTGGCAGTTTGGGTCTTTACAATACACAGAAAATGATTCATCTGTCTTATTTTCTGCACACCGGCTCTGTTTGCCAGCTTCCCCATCAGAATCTGCCATCATTGTTCTATACCGGATGTTTTTATTTTCACTGACTTCCGGTTCCTGGTTGACACCCCGGATGAACTCCCTGGTGCGCCGCTTCCGCGAGAGGAGTGCTCGCAAAACAAATGCATTCACCAAACGCACCAGACACACTGGTCCTGAATGTTGTGGACTGGAAACTATTCCTGTTAGAATGTTCTTGATCAGTTTCTGGATTAGTAGGCGGCAGCATGTTAACAAGCACGTTTCTCTCTTCTAGCTCTCTCTCGACACTACGGTCAGTAAGCCCATACCGGGGCTCTTCTCTGTTTTGTTCCGTCTTAACAAATAACTGGAGCGATCTTACCGGTTTGTTCATCATTGTCTTTTGGGAATCACGGCCGGGAGGTTGTGGCGATTAATCCCGACTTCTGACACCAGTGTAACGTCGAGAAACAGCAGCTGCTGCAGCAGCCTCTCTCCCACCAGACACAGAGGTGTGTTTTCTCCTGACCCCGGAAAATGACAATGTGCTGTGAGTGCAGCCCAAGAACAGCACGCAAACAGTACACAGACAGACAGTTTTACTGAGTGACGATTCTGCTTTCTGGGCAAAACATTTATCAGATAAAGAATGCTGTGAGCTTATTAGGAGAGGGCCAGTTCAAATAAAATATTTGACTTTCCCATTTAACAAAGATGACCTTCAATTCACATGCAGCAACTGCTTCATTAATTCAATTCAATTTTATTTATATAGCGCTTTTCACAATTTTCATTGTTGCAAAGCAGCTTTACATACATCATAATAAAAATGTAATAAAAATAATACTAGGGGAAAAATTAAAGCGAATATACGGTATTAAGTGCAGCTGCAGTGATAGCTGCCCACTGCTCCGGGTGTATGTGTGTTCACGACTTGCTGTGCGTGTGTTCACTACTCTCTGGATGGGTTAAATGCAGAGGTCACATATCGGGTATGGGTCACCATACCTGACAAATAGGTCACTTTCACTTCACTTCACTTTCACTTAAGATACATGGTATTATTGCAAGTTTTTCTGTATGCAATGTTAACAGTTTTCATTGTTGCAAAGCAGCTTTACATACATCATTGTCATGGTCTGGTCGGACATCATCTGGCACGGGGATTGTTCTGTTTTTGTCGAGCACATGGCTGTCACTGAGCTGTCGGCTGACCTCGTGCTTGTGTCCGCGTCTTTCGCCCAGCCCTCTTGTTTCTATATGACTCCCCATGCACTGGTGTTTTTCCACTCCATGTTCACACGCCTGCTGGCACTTCACACATTAGGCATTATTCGTTTCCTTAATTACCCCACACCTGGTTATGATCTCCTCGTTACGTTCTCCTTATATTCCCTCCGTGTTTCTTGTCCGGTGTCTGTTCATTGTGGATTATTCTGCCCCAGGCGTAGTTGCAGCTCGCCTGTTGAAGCTAAGTTTTCTGTTCAGTGTTTTCTTGTCAGAAGTATCTCAGCCTTAGTCAAGTTGTGTCTTTCATCTAGCATAGTTCTCTTACCTTCCTTTTTCTCTTCGCTCCTCCTTCTGGTCTGCCTTCTTCAGCAGCTTGCTTTGGCGCTCCGGTCAGTGGTCACCACAGTCGGACGGCTTCTCGGGGAAGGATTCACCTGCAACTTCTCCAGGCGCAGCATTTCCCCAACCTGCCAGCGCGGATCCGAGTCGAGTGAGGTCGCCAGGCGCTTCCGCCCAACACTCAGCACCGGCAGCCTATCCTCGACTCTCCGTGCTGACGTCTGCCATCTCCGGAGTGGATTGCTCGCGACCTGCTCATACATTTCTCTGCCTTTTGTTTGTGTTCAATAAACAAAGACTGTTTTCTCCCGCACTTGGGTTCTCTGTGGTTCTGTCATGACACATCATAATACAATTTTTAATAAAAATAATACTAAGGGAAAAATTTAAGAGAATATATGGTTTTAAGATACATGGTATTATTACAAGTTTTTCTCTATGCAATGTACACTGATGTCAGTGGATTGTCAGAAGCTATAAAAAAGTAGGTTAGCTAAGTTCTACCGTATTGAGTTGTGGCTTTTTTATAAGGGGCCTGATGACTGCTAGCTTGAAAGCTTCTGGGACATATCCTAATGCAAATGATGAGTTTATAATGTTGAGCAGAGGTTCAGTTACAGCAGGAAAAACCTCTTTCAATAGGTTAGTGGGAATAGGGTCTAACATGCACGATGCCGATTAAGCTGCTTTTATCACTTTTGTGAGCTCTTCCTGACCGATTGCAGTAAATAACTGCATTAATAAGAAAAACGGTGAAAAGATTAGCCAATCGTGGCTAGTGTACAGTGTAACAATGATAGTGTAGTTTGATTTTGTTGTCGAATCTTTGTTGACTGGTCCAATCTGTTCAGTGTAGATGGGTATAATAAATGTAGAAATTTGTCTTCCCAGTTAAAAATGCTTTTTGTGGTCTCAAGAACACAAAAAGAATCATATCAAAGTCTTAACAGATGTTGTAAATAGTTTGTTTGTGAATTTATTTTTATTTCACTTTGAGACAAATTATTTACAGACAGTAAGATGTGTGACAAACAGTTTATTTAAAAATGTATAGAAAAAAAGTCTTGAGAACGAGGGTATAAAGGGTTATAAAGTGTGCATATTATGACTGTTGGGGCCACCATGCCTGAAATCGCTTAGGGCCCCCAAATCACTAAGTCCCCCTGCTCATTACTAGGGACAGGGCTGATCCACTAATATTCTGTCTCCCGTTCAGGGCTATATTTCAACATTCTCAGACAGTCTCAGGACAGTATGGAATAAAAGCATTATCTGATGAGCTATTTGACACTTCAAGGTTTGTGCAGTTCATAGCTCATCCTTGATTGCACATGTGTGTTGATGCATGTGCTCTTTAAATTGGTGAATAGGTGCTCTAGGGGCATGTGTTGAGATTTGGGACTTCTGTTAAAAAACACTGTTGGCCTGATTAAGTCAATCCTTGTAAAAGTCTGGACACACACACACACGCACACGCACACACGCACACACACACACACACGCACACTCAGGTGCAAGAACAAAGACTCCATGCTCCAGTGCCTTTGAGATGGAGAGAGAGGAGGAGAGATGAGAGGAGCAACTGGAGAAGAGCATGGGAATGAAAGGAGATTCATGAAAGAGAATAGAAACTTTACTGTATATTGACTTTCATGTATCACAATGTGTGTTCCTAAACCCAAACATATAATTTTTGCAGTTGTATAATTTGA
Source organism: Triplophysa rosa (assembly GCF_024868665.1). NCBI lineage: Eukaryota > Metazoa > Chordata > Actinopteri > Cypriniformes > Nemacheilidae > Triplophysa > Triplophysa rosa. The sequence goes on from NC_079890.1 coordinate 22,810,147, forward strand.
TTATAATAGTGCAAACATTGAAATCTTTCGATAATAATTTTATTATTACTCAAACTGTATGTCCAAGACCAAGTAAGAGATAATCCACGGCTAGCAGAGCATTTAAGGATTTTAATGCGGGAAGTGGAGGCCAAAAATTATCCCGCTAATACCATGGTCATTTGCCAAGTTAAAGCTGTTATTGATGTTTACGGTGTAATTTTGATCAGACAGGTGAAAATGAGAGTTATTTCGGCAGTTAATTTCAAACATTGATCAAACTGACTGGAACTAACTGTGCATTAAACAGTTTTAATGCACACCTTCCAGCCAATCAGAATCAAACAAACTACAACTACAAAATATTGAAATACTAACCAATATTTTGAAAGCAAACAATAAAAATGTACCATGTTTTCGAAAACAATAACAAAAAAATCAAAAAGCCTAAAAGAACTAGATTACTAAACAAATGAAAAATAACGCTTATTTAATACTGCGAGCTCAAACTTACTGGATCAATCTATTAAAAAATTGCAGGGTAAATGGTTATGATTTTACAGATTTCTAAACATTAGCTTGTTGTATTTTTTAAATACACAGTAAATCTTCATTCAACATAAATTTAATTACACATAATCGAAAGTCAAGGCCACAAAGAGGACTTTGCATCACCTTACACTTGTGTTACTATATGGAGTCTATAATATCAGAAGAGAATGTTTCACATGCACACAGACCACAGTGAAGGGAATAAGATCTGAGAGAGTTGCTATTGAGGTGAGACAGAGTGGCACTCCTGTGTGAGACATGAGTAAATGTCTCAACTAAATCAGTGTGCAGTATGTGCACTAATAGGAAGCTGAAATATTCTCTGGTTTATCAGTAGTTCAGAATGAACAGAGCTTTATGATCTGAGAGTACAAAATGATGGCTGATAGAAACAAAAAAAGAGCACAGCATCAACAAATATTTAAGGTTTGTGGAATGAAGCTGTTCTGGGCAAACTCTCTGCCCACAGCGGGAGCGCAGCAAAACATGTCCCCCCACCTGGGGAACCAGAACAGTTCATGATGCTTAACAGGATTAAATTAAATGATCCGACAGATACAGGCACATATGGAGGAGATGGGGATGGAGGTGGGTTTTGAGTGCAGCACGATTAAGCAGCTGATAAGGAGCAAAGAAAGGCAACTTCAATAGGACGCAGTCTAGTGTGTGTTGTATGACTATTGGTTAACGTTGATTAGCTGCACCTGATGTGATCGACTGATGCAAGCTAGACTCACGTGACCTGCCAGAACTAACACTACGCTTGATTTATCACTACAGTGAATTTGATGTGACAAGGAGGAAATGAACAGTTGCTGATTGCTAAATAAAGTTTAGGAAAAGACACCCACAAGGTCTTTAACAGTAGCAAATTGGAAGCTCATTACTTTAGGTTCACATCACACGCACACAGAAACAAATTCAGTTTCTCTTCAATAGGTGACACACTGTTTTCAAATTAAGATATATAAACTAGATACAGACCGGCTGCTGAGTTAAGCCCACATTAATAAGTCTTGCTTTGTTGATTTTATATTTGTATAAATCTCTCATTGCTAAAACGATCTGTTTTTGTTGAGTTTAGTCGATACTTTATTCAATCTGCAGAACATATGGGGGCGGTTTCCCGTACAAGGTTTAAGACAAAAATAAAATAAATGTTAGAACTGTCTAAACTGAAAACAGCTTGCACTGACATATTTTAAAATAAATCGGTGCCATTATTTCATCTCAAAACACACACAAGTAATGTATTTTTGTAAGGCATGTTTGTAAAAACTACTTAATTGCTTTAATTTAACTTTGTCCCAGTCCTGACTTAATCTAATCTTTGTCTGGGAAACTGCCCCATGGTGTGTTTCCTAAATAAAGCAACAGCTCATTGTGTTCATGGCACTAGAAAAACAAGATTAAGATCTAAGACTATTGAATGAGGCCTGAGATGCAGTAAAACAACTGATGAAGTTCACAAATAAAACTGAAAGGCAACAGCTAACTGAATTGCTGACCTAGCAAATTACTTTTTTCCATTTTATTTCTGTTGATGTTTATCAAGGTTACAAAACCTTTATAAAGTATCCATATAAATCAACTTTATGTGGATTATCTGAAAACCAACCCCTGAAGCTACAGCTGAAAGTATCACTACTGACTAAAACATGCCATGACTAAAGGGCACTTTGATTCAGTGAGTGGTGTATAAGGTCTAACACCGAGGAGGTGTGAGGAAACGTCAGACAGGATGACCTAAGGGGGTAGTCACTACGTATGGAGCATCAGCTCACGTATAGGGGTTCACCTCATGAGGGTAACTCTACCTACAGTGGGCTTGGTATTGCCCAATACCAAGCCCATATTGGCGGTTGTATACCACCCTGGCGGTTGATGTGCGCCACGGCAGCGGTGCAGTCCGAGCGGGGAAGTACGTGCTTGCCCTGAATGAGGGGAAGGAACCTCTTCAGGGCAGGACCTTCTACTGGTATGCTCGGCCCTCGAAAGCAAACCGAAGGAACGTTAGATGATGAGGGAGAATCGAGACATGAAAGTATGCATGTCTCGAAAGATTACATAGATGGATTTGACTTTTTTTGTTGTATTATTATTATATTGTATCTCTGATTACAGGTACTACAACAAGTACAATCAGGACATTTTGAGACTTATACCCCTTCTAATTACCTAACATAAGGTGTACAATTTTATTATTATATTACAGCATATGTTTGTAAATCTCAAACACTGACTGTGAACAGATTGACACATTTTTCAACATTTGAAATTGTTTTTAATATAAATACAAAATACTTTAATAAAACATAAACAAAAAAGAGATCCCCTTATGCTCTCCTTTTAGTTTTTTTCATTTTTAGTCTGAAGGTGGCAATGGCAGGAAACCTACTTTTATCCTCTCATTAGTTCCACCATGGATCGCACCGCAGCTCCGCTTACTATGAAAATGATCTGACCTGCCTGCTTTAGGAACACTAATAAAATATGCCTCATTGCATACACATTCAGTTTTCATCTAAATATTGTGAAGAAGGCAAAACAGCCACAGAGTCTCTTAGAGTCTCTCAAAACAGCCACTCTCTCTCTCTCTCTCTCTCTCTCTCTCTCTCTTTTATATTTCCACCCATTTAGGTTATTATGTAACGCTCTCAGTGCCTCTAAGTGCAGTGTGCTCTCTCTCTCTGTTTGAGAGGTGTGTGTTTGTATGAGTATCATTATTCACCTCGAAAAGACAAAGAGGTACTACAGCATCTGGTTAGACGTGAGAGATAAATGTGTGTGTGCGTGAGAGAGAAGGAGATAAATAATTAATCTGATTGAAAACAAAGCTGTTGCTTCTAAATAGAAAATTTAAGGTAATGTAATGAAATGATGAACATCCTTTTTCTAGAATCCTTTTTAGACATTAATACACAATTGCTGCAAAAACAAAATCCATTCCATTCATTTTCACATGTATTTTTAGAAGTCATCCAATGTTAGCATATCTCTCTTCATCCACTTTACAGTGTGTGACTATACATTCTAGAACATGCAGACAAGGGCAGATACTTTTATGCAAATATGTACTCTTAAAAAATGTGCTTCAAAGGTCTTTTAGGTGTCAAATGGTTCTAGCTAGAACTTTGTCCAGTCAGAGAACCCTATACAAAAATAAAGTATTCTTCACATCTTTGAGGGGTTCTTGGCATTACAAAATAGGTAGAACATTTTAACAATTAAAAAATAGAACTACAAAACATACAGCACAACTTCACTATTTTATTGAAATAACAGTTCCTACTAGAGATACACTTATAAAACACTTCAAACCGCTTCAGTCTCACTGTTTACTGCCATTCAAATATATTCTCTTTATGGGGTAAGAACTTTTAGGTAGACTGTCAGAAAAAAGGTACAAAACTGTCACTGGGGCAGTACCCTTTGAAAAAGCACACTTTTGAACATGAAGTGTGCATAGTAGTACATCAAAGCTACATATTGGTTGCAAATTGATACACATCTGTACCTAAAGGTTATATACTGTATTAAGACATTTTAAAAAGGTATTGTTCCAGTGACAGCTTTTGTGTTTTTTTTCTGAGAGTGTATGTCCTAATATGACAAATAAAAAAGAAATTTGATTATCAATAGCTTACATGGCAAAGTCGAAGATACTACAAACAAATCAACAACAAACTAAGCCAAGATGTCCGTCAATAACTATCATCATGTCACTAACCTGTGACTTTGTTTACAAGTCATCATACAGCGTCATAATATTTAACAAAAGTACAGTATCTACTCTAAATGATAAGACGGTGAGAACAGTGCTCGAATTGAAGGGGGGCTGGGGGGATCCGGGACCCCCCATAAGGCATTAGGGACCCCCATAAGAAGTAAAAAATATAATTAATGCAATGGATATGTTAAATTTCGTGAATTAATTATTTACAATCATTTATATTAAGTTTGTTTATGGGCTAGTTGTCATGTCTCTTTCAATTTTAAATGCCCCGCCCCACGTCTAAAGACCGCTAAGCGCAGGACATCGTTGACATGACTGCTTGATTGGCGTCGCTCTGATGAAGCTAACTTCAGCTAAAAAAATCGCAGTAGGGAAGAGGAAGCTTCTACTTTTTTGAGGGGTAATTTTCTCTCTCTATATATCTTTCCACAATATTTATCAACTCCATGTCGGGGCTTTTCTATTCCTTGCGTAAATTATTATTAGGCCTGGTTCTGGGGTGCTAGAGATCTCGATGAAAATGAGTGACAGCTTTTTAGTAATTATAAAGGGAGTGTTTCTGTGCTATATATAATCCATTCAGAATTGTATAAAACTTGTTTTTTATGTTGCTAAGACCAACGGCCACATACACTCTGCAAAGTTTCGGGAATTACATCGGCATATAAATGCGGGATTCACTCTTGAAATAGCTATGATTGATATATTGATAGACATAGTTAGTTCCTGAATAAAGCAGACTTTTGGACTGAAATGGTTGAATAGTCTGCTGATTGAAAGACTTACTCATAACAGTCCCTTGCCACCACTTACTGGACGTAACTATGTAAACTGCACTAAAATTGTTGAAAAATCCCCACAACACTAACACACAGACTGACAGCTGGTCTTGTCACAATCTCTATTTTTAATATCTAATAAACTAGTTTCTTGCATTTAAGGAAGTCTTTTGGAACAAACATTATCACAAAGTGTCAATCATCCAGTTGTTTTTAGGGAAAATGGTAAATACTACATTGGTAAATAATGCTAGAATTATTCTGTTGGAAGTACACTACTGTTCAAAAGTCATTTCTGTTAACCAAGCCTGCATTGATTTGATCCAAAATACAGTAAAAGAAGCCTGTTATTTTATACAAGCCTGTTTTTAATAAATAGTATATAGTTATGCATATTATGATCAAATATATTGTGTATTGTGTATAAATTGTATATTGCGAGACTAACCCCCACCAAAAAAGTCTTATGGTGGGGACTCCCCATAAGACTTGATTCAATTCGAGCACTGGGCGAGCAAGACCGCAAAATTAGTTGTAAATTTGCTATCAGCCCAGATTACACTCAGTTTAGGGGTTACGGGTCCCACTGGGTTTTACGTCAATAATCAATGTCACAGTTTATCAATAAGAATGGAAATGATGGATCTGGATAGAAACATACACTGTTTCTTGTTTTATTTCATTTTATTATTCTATTTCATTTATCTCATTTATTACAATATTCATCTATCATATGTATTCTATTCATATTATGTGTTCCTTACTTTCCTGTTGTTTAACCTCGTTGGGAGTTGTATTGTCTCTTATGCCGATATGAATATCCAATGGTCTCCATGTCAAGGTTCATAATAACGTCATGAGACAATGTTTTGATACTGTAATCTTGAATGGTTAAAAACACATATTGAATCTGTTTTTAGTCAGACGAAGTTTGACAGAGCTTGACTGAGCATTAAAGCACAACTGAGATTATTCAATAAATCATTTTACAGTTTATTTAACATCACTTCGTCTCCTGCCTGCTGTTCTTCCCTTCAGCGCTGTATCTATTAACTCACAACAGAGTTGATATTTCCAGGTTTAATAAGTTCCTGACGGAGAGAGATCTAGTGAAACTGGACTCTAAATTTATGATCGGAAAGATCTACAAGCCATATCTCATAGTTGGATCTATCAGACACTTCCTGTACAGTGCATGTGACTATTTGGTTGTTAAGTGGTGACGTAAGGAATACTGTTTCCGGGTTCAAGCATCTATTCATTTCAAGAGGGGCTACAGCTTAAACAGCTGTTAATGAGCACTGTTTACTCACATCGCATATTTAAGCAGAGCATTTATTAATTCACAGTCTCCAGGTTTACAGAATCTCCGACATCAATATTTGGATAAATTATGAAAAATGAATCATTGACTGGACATGTGGGATTTCGTTGTGAAGATAAAGGTTAGGATCATGGTTTTTCCGGTTTTTCTCGCCATTAGCGTATTTTTTGCCTATAGCATCTTATTGAGCGATTGGACCCGGAAACAGTATATGACCTTCCATATATGGTGATGCGTGACGTCAGACTAAACAACCGAATTAGCAGAGGATGAACAAGGTGCTCACACATACCCACATAATTTCTGATAGAGTGTAAACATACAACATGCCATTTCTGTAACATGTAATAGCTATGTAATTACATACATAATGGCTACATGTTGTGCCGAGGGGTAGTAAATGGGCTGGATCATTAGCACGATGTTTTGCTGTAGTCATCTCCATTAACCTCAGCCCACTCTGTTTATCTGCCACATTATACAATTAAGAGTGGCTTTGCATTACAGCCTTTCTCTCTCAGAAAACTCCCATCATTATATGTGACTCTCTCACAAAGCAAAACTGTACATGTGTGCTTTCAGAAAAATGCCACCACACACATACACACACACACGCAGTGCCCACTTATGTGCCTATGCAGCTTTTTGTTTCCAAGCCTCGGTTTGGAGCACTTTATGCAAAAGCAGATCTCTGGAGAGTAAGCACTGTTAGTGTAGGTGATAATGCTACACTATAATCATGTCGGTATGGAGATCGATGCTTTGATTCCACACAAAACACCTGAAATGGTCTGAAATGCTGTGCATGCTGTTTGTCGCCCTCAGGCTGATGGTATATAAAGTCCGCATATAAAGTGTCTGTCATTATTTTTTTGCTCTTACGTCATCAAAACCTGTACATGACTTCCTTCAGTGGAACACAAAAGAAGATGTTTTGAGAATTGTCTCAATGGTTTTGTGTCCATACGACAGACGTCAATGAGAGACCATGTTGTTTGGTTACCAACGTTCTTCAAAATATCTCCTTTTGTGTTCTGCTGAAGAAAATCATACTGGTTTAGAATTAGATGAGAGTGATTTCAATTTTGGGGTGACTATTCCTTTAAAGTTGTGTATTACATTGAGTGGGATGTTAGGTGATCACATGACCAACTGAATATTACTAAACTGCCCTTTTATCAAACACTTATACTTTCTTAATAAATAAATCGTTATTCATTTTTTGCATAATGCCACATCCATGCAAATACAGAAAAGAGCAAATGCACAATATTTGCTTTTCAGATTTGGTTTAAGATTAAAATGTTTAAATATGAGGTTTACAGTACAACATTAGGGAAACACTAAACTTTGTTAAGGTATTTATTAAAAAGGTCTGCATACCACTGTGTATTATAATTAGGAAATAATAATAATAAAAACATTGAAAAACAAAAAGCTCACCACTCTTATGTTTTTGGTTTAAAAATCTTGATTCAGTAAATCTACGCATAAGTGTAATGTTTTGCCAAAACCTCCTTAAATTCTTCTCAAGCTTTACCTCATACCCCAAGCACAACTATGCAGCATACATTTTAATTTTCCCACTATAATCTCACCACTCTTTATCCATTCACAGCACCAATCCTGCAATATTACACTGGAGACAAAGAAAGCAGAATCAGCAATGTTTAAAACAACACACATCAGGCTAATGGCTAACAAATTTACATCCAGACAGCAGGGATCCCTCAGAGCCTTTAGGGAACAGCATATAATCGTTTTCACAATGCAGCTTCGTAGCTCAGAGCTTTGGGAAGTAGAAACTGACATCATTCCATCACAGGAATGGACTTCTCGAACCTTCAATTAAAATAATGTTGATATTTGTCAGGATGACACTGATTAGCCAGGCAATGAGCATGTATGTGTGCAACAGAATGCTGTTTGACTCTCTGGAGTCATATGCGTAGTCTCTTATAATGAGCCCTCTGCTGTCTTGGATCCATAACAGCAATTAGCCACCATTTAGATTTAGCTGAATGGAGCTAAGGCATTGAAGGTGGTTCTTGCATTGTATTTTTCCACTACAGCAGCATACTTCGTTGGCCAGTTGTGTTTTAATATGTGACTGGATGATGATGTACATGTGTGAATTAGTGTGTGGTTTATATCATGAAACTGATATTTGCAACAAGTGAGGTCTACCAATGTCTCACCTGTCACAGAACGCTGGGCGACTCTGAGCACCAGAGAAGACCTAATTAAACGCCTGCATGACCTGGAACTTAAAACAGAGACTGATTACTCCAGGGACTTGACTCTCCAGGGAGCCTTAAAATCCCAAAATAACCCATGGTGGAACTCACGGGCCAGTCCTGATGTTGCTTCCCTGAAACAAGTGACTTTTGCTAGCTTACAAACAGCTAATTTCTGTTCATCAAAATATCTCTGTGAACGCTAATGCCTTTTAACACATCACACATGAATATACAGTATATATACATAAGAATGCAAGGCGCTTGTTAGAGAAATAAAGTTTATTGGATAGTTAAATATACGGTTACCTCACAAGCAGGTGAGAGTATCACTATATCCAGGGTTCGAATTGAGGGGGGGCTGGGGCGGTCCCGGACCCCTCATAAGCCTTAAGGGACCTCTCATAAGGTCTAAAAATAGTGAACTTCGGGGGTCCCCTGGTTTTTCATTAAAACTAGATAACTAAAAACACATTTTTTTTTTACAAATTATCATGCTAAAACAAAACAATTTTGTCCATTATTTGTACAAATTTCATAAAAATAAAATGTAATTTTTATCTGAAAAATCCATGTATGCTCAAGCGCGCCACACAGTGTTCAATGAAGACATGTACAGAGATGTCGGATCCTCTCATATTGAAAGCGTTAATCTTAAAACTTTACAGTTAGCCTAGTATCATTTTGATGTGCACGTCTTTCTTTATGTACGATGTTATCTCACATTGTCAAAACAGATGCGACGCGGTACTGAGCCACTAAAGGGACATACAGGTGGTGGAAAATAGGAAAGGGCATGAAAATATTTTAAATATTTGCGTAAATAAGTGTGTTCCTTTGCAAAACTTTTGCATTTCCTCAAGAATATTTTTCTTTCCCTCAGAAAACTTTCACATTCCCCAGAGATTATTTTGCGCTCCCTTCTGCAAACATGAGCTCCGACTTTGACCAGAAGGCTTCTGCTTTTGCCCACAGGAATGACATTCGTTTTTCTTATTCTGCATTGGTTCATATGGATTATTTCATATACTTGGATCTACATTATCAGGAGATGAATCACGTTTAAAACGCTCATACGCTTCTGCAGGAGGTGACGCGTCCTTTCCCTCAGGGGCTCCAATTATTTTTTTTAATATTCCAAAAAAAAGGGAAAAGGACCGCATTACAATAATATAAAGAACAAGTATGAAAGGACAAGAAAAAAATAAGGAAAATGAGAGGACAGGAAAATCTCAATTAGTAAGAAAATGTTATCATACATTTTGAAAAACTTGTTATTCTTATGGCTATAATTAAATTTAAGAGATTTTACAATGAGTGAAATCTCAGCAAGAAAGACATCAAACCTAGGCAAAATCTTATTAAAAAAATCTAGGCTACAACGCAAAATAAAAAAAATAACAGCAAGATCGAAAGCATGGTCACTGCAAAAACAAAGAAATATGTCTTTTAATCTCTCCCTCATGTGGATCTCTTTTAATGGATTATCAACATGTTAACGACATTTATGCGTAATGTGGTCAAATTACTACAATGATCCAAACTATCATGTGATTGATGCTTGTACTGGCAGCTCCGTCTGTTTTTTTTTGTGAAGACTGGTTAGGGGACCCCCAAGAGCCTTGACACAATTCGAACACTGATTATATCACAAGACACCCTGTGGGCCGAAACACCCAATGAGGCTGAGGTGCACAACTGACGATGTGTCTCATTGATGGGAACCAAACAAATGGCATTATCAGCAGCACCTCACCAAAAGGCATCTTTCCCCCAGGATAATGGATGTGATGGAAGTGGGACACACAACTCATGAGATGTCTCTCTGATAATGGCAAGGAAAGGTTAGTATGCTATGTATTTCTATAATAATTTATCCCCCAAAACACAGAGGATGCCTACTCGACGAACCAGTGAAACCTCAGACCTCCTTTCCTCTATTCATATTCTTGACTGCTTCCCCCTGTCATGCATAAGGCGTGGGAATTGTCCTATTGGGCAATTCAACTGTGAAATAGTGGGATTATAACATCTAGTCCTATTAAGCGAATCTGACAATGCCTGTCATTTTATTCTTCAATAAATTTCCAGTTCGTGAAATTTAGTGGCACTTAGGGATGAGGTAACGAATTGCAACTAATGGCTCACTCCACCGCTAACCCCTCCCTGCCCCTCCCTGTCGAAGCACTATGGTGGTTGACACAAGACAAAGGTATTTTATTTTATATATATCTTCTATAGGGCTACTGTAGAAACAACATGGTGAATTCCATGAAAGGGAACTCGCGGTGTATGTAGATAGAAATAGCTCATTCTAAGGTAATAAAAACCTAACACTTCATTATGTAAGATCTTTATGCAGTATACCTTATTGCATTTCTGTCAAACATATCTTGTTAAAAATAGATTTTCCAACTTCTTAAGAACATGGAAACATTCTTACAAACTTCCTATAATTTATCTAAGAACAGTTTCAATAATCCAGCCCAGATTTGAATATCCTAATATTAAAGTGATATTTCATTAAAGAGTTAAAGGGTACATCAGAGAGCACAGTGACTGACCACTACTGACTTGTCTTTCAGTTCAGCATAGCACTGGAATCAAATGAATATGACATAAATTGTGACAGCAGTCAGTCCAGATCTGGTCAGCTCAGCAGCATCACAAGGCTAAAATATGAAGCATCCTGATACACTGATATACAGTATGTGGATCTTAATAAATGAAGGCCAGTGCAACTAACAACAAAAGTTTTGCCTGAGACAGCGGATCAGTAAAAACAGCAGAGAGGCATGAGACATCTTTCATTCTGGTCATCTACATAGAAACAATCCATAGACTAAATACTAGGGCTGGGCGATGTGACGATGTTATCGTATATCGTCGATGTCTCGCAAATATCCCGATGTCGATTACAACACACAGATACCAGATGATAATTGATAATAAAGGAAAATACGTGTTATAACATTATCATGCGATGTAGGTTTTAGCATGAACGTTCATGTTCATATGCCCAGGCAGTCAGTAACAGTGACAGAAATTTGGAAACGCTGTTTTGTTCGGTCAGGCTGCTGTTTTCTGTCAGATAGACCAAGAGAAAGACGAGCTGCGTCGGCAAAGCAAAACCTCACGCTCGCGGGGCTGTACCGGTGTTCGAATTGTCCTAACCTGTCAGATTTTCCTACTGCAGGGAAAAACTTGATCTAAAACACATCGACAAAATAAACAGGTAGGATGATTTTACAATGCAAAATACCCTGTCAGATAGTCCTACCATCTTAAAATAAACACATAAAATAAATTTACAGTGTAAATACCCTCTCAGATTATCCTACCAGCATAAAAGAAACATGTAGGATTAATTTACAGCACAACACCCAATCAAATTGTACTATAGGTATCAAATAATATGTACAACGTTAATGGTTTAACAACGAAAATACACTATCATATTCCCGTAGCAGCATAAAATAAACAGGTAGGATGATTTTATAGCGCAAAAAAATGACGTAACATTGATGTGCGCATGCCTGGTAGGATATTCTGACGGGTAGGATGAAATTTCAGGACACCTGCAACATTTTTTCTACTGTATAAAAGCTATGGTTTATCTACACGCTAACCTGATGAACCTAACACCTGTGTGTGTGTGTGCGTGCGTGCGTGCGTGTTTGTTTGTTTGTTTGGCACTTGTCGGGTGCGGAACGAATTCCCTCCCGGTCCGTATCCGCAGATTGATCGTCTGCGCAACGTTGCATGAAGTCAAACACACCCGATATTATCGGATATCGCGATGATTTTAAAGTCAATTATCGATAAAAAAATTAAATACATCGCCCAGCCCTACTAAATACATTACAAAATAAAATGCTACCAGCTGCATATCCCTGAGCGTCCTCATCATTATCTCTCCTTGGCACACAAACAAGCAATTACACAATATGTTTGTTATCATTTTATTCCTTTTAAATCACATACAGGATTGTGCTTTCTCAGCAGCCAAAAACCTATAATTTTGCCTCTTTTAAAAAGAAAAATCTTATTAATAACATGGTTTTCTGAAAAACAAACAAACGGAAAAGCACAACAAATAAAACCAGACAAAAATAAAGTCACTTTTAATGTTAAGTAGATAAACCATCAGAAGAGTACACATGAGAAAACAACCACTTTCATCTGTCCTCCAGACCAAACACATGAAGTACTAAAACTGTTGTTTTTTACTGTAGTCGAGGCTAGTGAGCAGAATTCTAAAAGCAGAGGTTTCATTGTTTACCAGAAAATGAGGGTTGTGCTCTGTGACAAGATGCTGGGGACATTGCCAGAAATTCATTTAAAGGATAAAGTAGTTTGCCAAAAGAAGCAATGCAGAAAATTATGCATTAAGGTGCGAATACAACATAAAAACATTCAGACGTCCACCTTTCTTGTGCAGTAACTCTCCGTATGAAACGGCTGGCCAGAATTTTCAAACAGAGACTTCACATTACGAAGCCTTTCCCTAAAGTTACATGTCAACAGAAGGTACACTTCACCAGATGAGATATTTTCATCATGTTTACTGGTAACTCTAGTTGAGAGCCCTTATCAGTGCTAACAGTTCCAGTGGGATTTTGTTTGTGGACAGCTGGTCAAAGCCTAAAACTACTGAAGCCAAAATGAGTCTAAAATTCAGAAAGCTCAACAACAGAGGCCGGGACACACTTTGAAGTTCAACGTCATGGACAGTCTCTGAACACACAGCCTCTCTGAACTGTTTTCTGAGACAGCAGATCGGAACCAGAGTGCTACATAAGAAATGAAAGGAACGGATGCAACACAAATGTTGTCAGGTGTCTGCTTAACTTTCGAAAGGGCTTTAAAAAACCTACAGTAAATGACAGAACTGGGTTAGTGTCTCTCTCACATGCACATACACATCTGTCTGATTTTTTCATGGTGTGACTGTCTGAGTCTCACACTGTGTTTACTGTAAATGTTGGAGTCAGTTAGGGAAGTGAAGGGTCACACAACCTTTCAGAAAATATTTTAGGGTCAGAGCAAGACAATTTTATAATACTTATAAAACCTTCCATCTTTCCTGTTGTCATGTTTATTTCATCTTCTCTGGCTTAAATGACCAACTCAAAAAACTGGGTAAAGATTTTGTAATCCTTATGCTGATGGCAGGGGAACACAACAGTTAAGTGCAAATATTTCTAGAAGTTTACGATGTGCTGGTTTTAATAAATCTACAGCCTGTCTTTGACCTCCCGTACTCATCTCCATGATAACTATTCTCACTTCTTCTGTAGTTATTGTTATGCACAGGCGAAAGAGAGGGTGAGGATGAAAGTAAGGATGGAGGTAGGGATGTGAGATCATGAAGCTCTTCCCCCTCCAAGACACTGCCTGTTTCCATGGAAGCGGATGGGCCATTTGTGTCTGGAGCAGATGAGAAAAGAGGGGAAAACTCCTTTGAAAGGAGGGAGGTGTGAAGTCTCTCCTGTTCTACAAAGGGTGCCACGTCTACCCCTGTAGAAGAGCCCTGGTCTGTGTTAGTATGATGCCCCAGCGTGTTGGTAATAATTCGGGAGCAGTAGCTTGCGGCTTCAGCCAAAGACACAGGAGCGGCCACGAGCGGGGCATGAAAGGGCGTGGCTCTGTGCATCCACTCCTGTCTGGGAGCCACGATGAATACAGTGGCCGATAACAATGTTTTTGCTGAAGCTGCCCATGGAAGCCATAGTGGTGGACAACTGTAGTCCTTCCTCCTTCTGCCATTAACATTTGGATACGTGAAACATACTCCTGACCTAAGACAGAGAGACCAAGAGGGGGAGAACTTCTAAGATTTTGAAAAATGTATCAACTTCATTTCCTTCTGGGATCAATAAATCTGAGTGAAGAAAACAGTTATAATGAAAAAACAAAAATGTTAAGCGAGGTGTGCCATTGAAAGATTCATGTTTTGGCAATATCATTAAAGTTTTACACACATTAAATGCCTCCAAAACAGCTGGTGCAGGGCTGTTTTACATCTAAGACATATGTTGTACGGACCTAATTTTACAGAAAGATGTATGGTGCAATTAAAATGCCGTGATAGTTTCTTAATTATTAAACAAGTGTTTCTGCAAACTCTTTGATCCTCATATAGAATTTAGGCACATTGAATCAAGTTCAGTTTGTGTGAGTATGAAAGCAAGTTGCAGATGCTTGCATCAGCATCAACAATCCTTTTCAAGCTCTATAGTTTTTCTTTCTTCATAATTAGTTTGCACTGATTGGTGCCTCCTCTTTCATTCTTTGTTTTGAATTATGAATGAAGAGTGGGCTCTACACATGACCTGTGCTGTACTACAATGTCCTATTGTAAAAGCTGGCAGGTCTTAGTTTCTGGGGTGATCATAAGTGTGTCATCATGATATTCTTGGAACTTGCTATTTGGTCCAGAAACAGCATTTTTGCTAATAAACTGTCCACATTTTTTTCTAATTCCAAGTGTAACCGTAATCATAAACCACCCCAAAACAATGGCAGGTTGGAAATAATGTGTTTCAAGCACATAACCTCAGCCTCATAAAATAAAAGTAAACTAGATACTTTTGCCGAGCTCTTTGCTTATCTATGTTAATATAAGATACTTGTGCTGTCTGTGTGTGCAGGTATCCGTGGGATCTGATCCATCATCTTCACTCAAAAAAATGTGTTGTTGGATTAATTTATGACACCTATTTCCACACAATTGAATTGATTTGTTCGAATTTAAGATTTACTTGTCTGCACAATTCACCCAGTTTAAGTTTATCAACTTATTTTATTTAATTTCAGCTGAATGTAATTCCTTTGTGTTGAGCCAATTAAATTTGAATGCTTCAGTGATGTAAGCAAGATGTAATGTGTCATGGCTCTGCTTCCTTAGTCATGTTTTTCTTGGTCCTGTAGCAGAGCCATGACAAAGTCTTTGGTTATGTGTGGAGAGAAACATATTATTGTCCATTTGACAGTAATATACGTTCTCTCCAGTGTCTTGTCATTGGCCCCATTCCTCTTGTTTCCTCGTTATCTTTCCCTAAGTGTTTGATTACCCACACCTGCCCGTGTCGTTATCCCTCGTTTGTCTTCCCTTTAAATACCCTCTTGTTTCTTTGTCTTGTGCTCGTGGATTGTACTGTGTGGATTATGTTTGTGCTCTCACCCATGTTCCTGGTCCTTGCCCTGTTCGTGTTTCGTGAGTTTTGTGTTTTATGATTTAAGACGTTTGGTCGTGTCCTTTAGTTTGGTTTAGTGTTCTTGTTTTCATTTTGCCCCCCTCGTGGGAAGTCTTTTATTTCAAGTTTGTTTCTTAGTTTAGTTCCTGTTTTATACCCCCTCGTGGGTTTTGTTTTGTGTGTTTTTGTAATAAATATTTTCTGTTAACCCCTTCACTGCCTGCCTGCGCTTGGGTTCTTCCTCTTGCACGCCAGTCGTGACAGAATCCACGAGCCAGAACTGAACCCAGCAGGCAGCATGTCCACCCAACGATCCCGCCAGACTCACCTCCTCTGCAGCCACCGTCAGGGAGATGACAATATCATGAACTATGTCGACCGCTTCCTAAAGGCTGCAGAGGAGGCAGTTTATACAGAGCAGGTGGTTTTTGGGGAGGCGGAACTCGCGGTCCTGTTCAACGGTGGCCTCAGGGACCCTCTGTCGCGGGCGGAGATGAGGATGCTGAGACCACTGGACTTCGAGTGCACGGTGAGATATGCCATGAACCGCCCGGAGTCCAGGGTCTCAGCCCAACCCAATCCATCTCCCCTACCCGCGATCCCAGAGGATTGCGTCATGGAGATCGGGGTCATCGGCATGGCCGCACCGTCCGCCTCTCCCCCAGCAGCTCCTCTTCCACCCATCAGCATCCGAGGCCGGCGTAGACGAAGGGAGTCGTGGGACTCCCCGTCCGACTCCTCCGGTGCGGAGCTTATCGGCCTCCCTATCGCTTCGCTCCAGCCGGCCACACGTCCTGTGGGCCGGACGAAGAAGAAGAAGAAGAGGAGGGAGATGCTGAACCCTGCCCAGCCGGGGATCCTGCCGGCGTCCAGTCCGGTGCAGCCGGCATCCAGTCCGGTGCAGCCGGCGTCCAGTCCGGTGCAGCCGGCGATCCAGTCCGGTGCAGCCGGTGTCCAGTCCTGTGTCTAGTCTTGTGTCTAGTCTTCGTGTCTAGTCTTGTGTCCAGTCCTGTGTCCAGTCCTGTGTCAGTCTTGTGTCCAGTCCTGTGTCTAGTCTTGTGTCCAGTCCTGTGTCAGTCTTGTGTCCAGTCCTGTGTCAGTCTTGTGTCCAGTCTGTGTCCAGCTGGTCCAGTCCGGTGATCCAGCCGGCGTCCAGTCCGGTGATCCAGCCGGCGTCCAGTCCGGTGATCCAGCCGGCGTCCAGTCCGGTGATCCAGCCGGCGTCCAGTCCGGTGATCCAGCCGGCGTCCAGTCCGGTGTCCAGCCGGTCCAGTCCAGTCCGGTGCAGCCGGTCCAGTCCGGTGTCCAGCCGGCGTCCAGTCCGGTGACACCGGCGTCCAGCCGGTGATCCAGCCGGCGTCCAGTCCGGTGATCCAGCCGGCGTCCAGTCCGGTGATCCAGCCGGCGTCCAGTCCGGTGATCCAGCCGGCTCCAGCCGGTCCAGTCCAGCGGTGATCCAGCCGGCGTCCAGTCCGGTGATCCAGCCGGCTCCAGTCCGGTGATCCAGCCGGCGTCCAGTCCGGTGATCCAGCCGGCGTCAAGCCTGTCCAGCCGGCCTCCAGCCGGGTCAAGCCCTGTCCAGCCGGCCTTCCAGCCGGCGTCAAGCCCTGTCCAGCCGGCCTTCCAGCCGGCGTCAAGCCCTGTCCAGCCGGCCTTCCAGCCGGCGTCAAGCCCTGTCCAGCCGGCCTTCCAGCCGGCGTCAAGCCCTGTCCAGCCGGCCTTCCAGCCGGCGTCAAGCCCTGTCCAGCCGGCCTTCCAGCCGGCGTCAAGCCCTGTCCAGCCGGCCTTCCAGCCGGCGTCAAGCCCTGTCCAGCCGGCCTTCCAGCCGGCGTCAAGCCCTGTCCAGCCGGCCTTCCAGCCGGCGTCAAGCCCTGTCCAGCCGGCCTTCCAGCCGGCGTCAAGCCCTGTCCAGCCGGCCTTCCAGCCGGCGTCAAGCCCTGTCCAGCCGGCCTTCCAGCCGGCGTCAAGCCCTGTCCAGCCGGTCCCTGGGAGACTCCCAGGGCCAAAGACTGTTCCCCCCGGGACTCCTCCTAAGTCCCCCAGGACTCAGCGCCCTCGAGCGCAGCCGGGGACTGGGACTGTTCCCCCAACCCTTTTGGACTGCCCCTATGACTCTTGTTTTGCCCCACCCCCCCTCCCATGTTTGTTGTTCTTGTTGTCCACCCAGTCCTGTAGTCTTGTTGTCCTGTCTACCCCTTGTCATGTTCACCATGTTTGTCTGGTTTTTGTCTTTGTCTCGTCTGCCCTGTCTCGTCCGTCTACCCCTTGGTGAGCACCTGGAGGTGCTCATTAAAGGGGGGGCTTCTGTCATGGCTCTGCTTCCTTAGTCATGTTTTTCTTGGTCCTGTAGCAGAGCCATGACAAAGTCTTTGGTTATGTGTGGAGAGAAACATATTATTGTCCATTTGACAGTAATATACGTTCTCTCCAGTGTCTTGTCATTGGCCCCATTCCTCTTGTTTCCTCGTTATCTTTCCCTAAGTGTTTGATTACCCACACCTGCCCGTGTCGTTATCCCTCGTTTGTCTTCCCTTTAAATACCCTCTTGTTTCTTTGTCTTGTGCTCGTGGATTGTACTGTGTGGATTATGTTTGTGCTCTCACCCATGTTCCTGGTCCTTGCCCTGTTCGTGTTTCGTGAGTTTTGTGTTTTATGATTTAAGACGTTTGGTCGTGTCCTTTAGTTTGGTTTAGTGTTCTTGTTTTCATTTTGCCCCCCTCGTGGGAAGTCTTTTATTTCAAGTTTGTTTCTTAGTTTAGTTCCTGTTTTATACCCCCTCGTGGGTTTTGTTTTGTGTGTTTTTGTAATAAATATTTTCTGTTAACCCCTTCACTGCCTGCCTGCGCTTGGGTTCTTCCACCATACCGATCGTGACAGTAATGCAAGGAGCAAGCAGGAAGCACCAGATAGTTTACTGCATGACCACTTGCACATTATTTACTCACTGAGTAAGGCTGCATACATGAAAAATGGCATAAATGTGCTCGTCCCCAACCTCAGTAAAACCGTTACTCTTCACCACTATGGTAACCCCTCAAAAATCACAGACAACAGAAAATCTTCTAAATTTTAACATTACAGAACAGTAAACACTAACATGTCTCCTTGTCTTTCATCCTGCACAAAAACACACATACAATAACATTTAATTTTAAAATTTACTATCTAATCCAGTCATAAGGGCAATGCATGCTGGGAACTCAGTCCACTGTGTAGTTTCAGTTAGTCAATGAAAATGATTAATCTTGTCCAACACAAATGGAATAAGTTGTCAAAGAGTCGCCTATTTATGTCAGTATTATACATTGCGATTGTGTTTGAACAAGAAACACACACAAATATGTTAGATACAACTATATTGATTAAGTTAAACAAACAACCTCCAACAATCATTTTTTTGAGTGTTCCTAAGGTTGACTGTGGGGAGGAGTTCAGGAACCACCTCAGACCCAGAATCCTACGAGAGTCTCTAAATCCAGAGAGTCTGTGGCTAATGAAGAATGACATTGTCAACAATTCTTTAGCGCATAAATGGTTTTTAAAACATACTTTTATGACATTCAAATATTTTAATTAATTCTATAAAAAAACTGTAAAATTCCTACAAACTAACCAAAACCAAACCAAATTTATAAGATGTGATAAACTGATAATTTAAATAGAAACAGGAGAGATTTCGCTCCATGTGATGAAATGGATTAAGTCCCTTTAGATCCAGTTTGTACGGGTCTTCTGGCAAAAACTTGAATTATCTGCTTAAAACATGAAATTTATATATAATCCCATGATGGAAGTGCCTGCACAGAAACAGCAATCTTGCAAGTCTCACCATTTTATTACGTTTATACAGTCTATCCCTATTTGTAACAGATATTCATCATTGTGTGATCTGATTTCTTAAGTGAAACTTGAACATTCTTTGGTTGGTCATGTTTTACATTAACATTTAATGGCTTCTCAGTCACCAGCTCATAACAATTCAACAATGTTTTTGTCAGTTGAAGGAATTGTGAAATAGACATCTATTTAGAAGCACACAAAACAACATCAGACATGAATGATGGAGAAGATTTCTCTTCATCTATGGGACTATTACCTAAGTATTTTCTGACACCTGCTGCAAAACACCTCATCAAGTATAAGACACAAGGCAGGACAAAGTGAGCAATTTGCATTTATCAGTAAAAATGTCATTCTATTAAAAATAACACAAGTGACAAGATATGACAAATCCAAAATTGATTTCATAATGACTTATTCAGTCCATCAAGGAAGCTTCCCAACTAAACTGTGACAAATAAGTTCTGCTGTTGAAGCTTATCTCAGCTGGCAGCCTGAACTGTCCAATTCAAAGTGTCTTTACTGTGATTGAATAGTGTCTTGCTTGGAAGATACCAAACTGCACTCGAGATTCAAGGTCAATAATTTGTTCTGTGACCGAGCCAGCGGGACCCCGTGTGAAGCGATATTATCACATCGGCATTTTTGATCATACAGAGCTAATGACCGAGCCAATATCAGCCCGCATGGGACAATTAAATGGCTCAGCATGGAGCATCTTCTCATGGGGTTTGTGCTGACTGAACAATGAAAAAGTTATATCATACTGTATCTCTTCCCTAAGCTTTTAATGCGCCCAGAGGCTTCTGTAAGGAACACATTTGTCTCTGATGAGCTATACATTAATTATTTATCTGATATACAGCATCTGTTATGTCTCTTAAATTAGTGTGAGAGCATGAGAGAGAGAGAGAGAGAATTTATACTGCTTAGTTCTGGCCTCTACAAAACTATGGTATCACACAAACAAGCTTTACAGCGAGTATCAGGCACTAAAAAATCGGAATGAAAAATGCGGCGAATTAGGCTACTCTTCAGAGCCGACATGAGGCTTCATGTGAATGTTTTGACAGACTGTACAGTTAATTCCCCTAAAGGTGTGTGAGTCACTGCAAATATTATAACAACTGTAGTTACCTCGACGTTGTGTCGAACCGACAGATGGGGTTTGACTTGAGAACCTATCATCTTCTGACTAGCTTTGAAAAGGCCAATGAAATTGGCGAATGAAATTTGCATGCCGGACTCTGCCCCGGATATCCGGCGTGCTGCATTCATTTACCTTTTGTTCTTCGGAGCCTTCGATCTTATGATCAAATTCGGATCTACTGATCTTCAAAGACTGCTGGAATCTTACGACGTGGTGCAGCGGACACCGCACTGCCCCTTCCCCAACGCTCACGGCTGGATACGTGGTACCTCGAGTCTGAGCGCGGCTCCAAGCCGCGCCCGGCCCCTGTGCCATATTTCCCAGAAGTGCATGAGGAACTCAGTAAGACCTGGAACGCCCCCTTTTCAGCACGTTCCCGTCAAACTAGTTCCGTCGCCCTTACTTCCCTCGATGGTGGGGCAGCTAGAGGCTACGTCGATGTGCCCCAGGTGGAGCGTGCCATCGCGGTACATCTGTGCCCACAGACGGCGGCCACCTGGAGAGGTCGACATAGACTCCCGTCCAAAGCGTTCAGCATCTCTGGTGTCGAAGGCTTACACTGCTGCGGGCCAAGCTGCCTCCTCTCTCCACGCTATGGCCATCCTGCAGGTCCACCAGGCCAAGGCGTTGAAAGAGCTCCACGAGGGTAAGACCGACCCAGCGCTCATGCAGGAACTCTGCACCGCCACGAACCTCGCCCTACAGGCGACCAAGGTGACCGCCTGTAGGGCGAGGTTGGTGACAGGCCGAGGTTGGTGGCGGGCCCTGGGTCAGACGATGTCCACACTTGTGGTCCAGGAGAGACACCTCTGGCTGAACCTTGCACAGATGCGTGACGCCGAGAAAGTCCGCTTTCTCGACGCACCCATCTCGCAAGGGAGGCTGTTCGGCGATACTGTTGAGGACTTCTCCCAGCAGTTCTCGACAGTGAAGAAGCAGACGGAGGCTATCAAACACATCCTGCCCAGCCGCAACTCGGCCGCCTTCCGGCCGTCGAGATCCTGTACGGCGTAGAGACCATTACTCAGGCTAGGGCCCCTGCCACCAGGCGGCTGTACGCCTTTAAGTGGCGCCTCTTCTCGTCCTGGTGTTCTTCTTGAGCAGAAGACCCACGGAGTTGCTCGATCGGGAACGTGCTATCCTTCCTACAAGAGAGACTTGAGAGTAACCTCTCCCCTTCCACACTGAAAGTGTATGTAGCCGCCATTGCCGCTCATCACGAACCAGTTGCTGGTAAGTCTCTGGGACAGCACGACCTGGTCATTAGGTTCCTAAGGGGCGCGAGAAGGGTGAATCCGCCTTGTCCGCGCCCCATACCCTCTTGGGACCTTGATGTGGTCCTGGCGGGCCTCCAGAGGCCCCCTTCGAGCCCCTGGGAGATGCCGCTCTTTCTCATCTTACAATGAAGACGGCTCTCCTGATGGCGCTCGCCTCCATCAAGAGGGTAGGGGACCTACAAGCATTCGCCGTGTCCACGGATTGCCTAGAGTTTGGGCCTGGAGACTCTCACATTATCCTGAGACCCCGGCTATGTGCCCAAAGTTACCACCACTCCCTTTCGGGACCAGGTGGTGAACTTGCAGGCGCTCCCCACTGGGGAGGAAGACCCAACCCATCCGTGTTGTGTCCAGTATGCACACTGCGCCTTCTTGTGGTTCTTGGGTGAAGAATAAGCATTCCATCCATCACTAAGCACTTCCTGGTGGCAGGCTGGGCGGAGCAGCCCTGCCTCCTCAGGCAGGGTATCAACTGAGTTATCTAGCGTATGGCTCTAACCGGACCTAGTGCCCCACACGTAGTAAACCCCCAACAGGGTGGTTCCGTCTGATGTATGTTCATGGTCTGATTCCCAGGGTGGTAACCCATGACCTCCCCTAGGTGGGCCTCCACCTCTTGCGGTACTCCCTTACAGTCCGCACATTCCTCCCATGAGTTCTCCCCTGCCGGTGAGACCATGTTGGTGCTGAATTCCTCCCTACGGTAGGAAGTGGCCTCCGTAGCACGTTTCCTCAGCGAGGAAATAGCGCTTCCCCAGTGGCCCTCACGGTGCCGGGCGGTTTCTCGCCATTAGAGGAGGAAGGCCTCCGCCCGTGACGGCCGGTGGCAGGGGCTTCCCACCTTTTTCAAAAGCTCTGGGACCCCCTACCTCTCCACTGGATGGTTACAATTTCACGCTATCGCTCACGTCTGACACGCCCAGGCCAGTCAGCGTCGCTTCGCTAGAGATTGTGACACGGCACAGTGCCGCGGCGTTTTCGATAGGAACCCCATCTGTCGGTTCGACACAACGTCGAGCGACCGACAGAAAGGGAACGTCTTGGTTACGGATATAACCCCTGTTCCCTGATGGAGGGAACGAGACGTTGTGTCCTTCATGCCACAACGCTGACCGCCCGCTGCAGCAGTCGGGAAATGCTCTCAGGCTCCTCAGCCCAAAAGGTGAATGAATGCAGCACGCCGTCTCCCTTTTATACCCAGATATCCGGGGCAGAGTCCGGCATGCAAATTTCATTCGCCAATTTCATTGGCCTTTTCAAAGTTAGTCAGAAGATGATAGGTTCTCAAGTCAAACCCCATCTGTCGGTTCGACACAACGTCTCGTTCCCTCCATCAGGGAACAGAGGTTACATCCATAACCAAGACGCTTTCCAAACACACAGAAAATATTTCAAAAGTGCTTGTCACAATAAACATACAACTTTGTGTATGCAAATTCTGTGTGTTTAGCAGGAGAGGTGAAGGACACAGCACAGCTGAGAGAAAGCGAGAGAGATTATCAAGAATTCACTGACCTTTGGCTGGTATTCTGCTGATGACATCTGAAAGGAAAGTTCTCTATAAAGAACCGTTCTAACGTGTTGAAACGTCAAGAAGTGAGATAATGAGACAGGCCTGGGTCTGTCTGATCACAAAAGATGGATGACGTCTTTGGCTTTGGATAAACTTTATAGTGATCACTATTGACTACCATAGTATGAAAATTGCTTTATACATTTATTTTGTGATATTTTGAAGAATGCAGGAAAGAAAACAGTTCTGGGGCACTTTTGACAACCATTGTCATTTTTCCTACTATTGTAGTTAATGGTAGACAAGAACTGAATTATATATCATTCACAATTCAGTATCACGTTTTATTTTTATTCATATATGCAGTTTGTTAGTTTAAAGCCATTATTTTACAGAATAAAAATCAACATTATATACTACACATGAAAACATTTTGTTTTTCTATTTTTGTTATTGGGTCTGGTACCCATAGACCCAAGATATTAACAGCTTCAAGACAATCTGAAATTGGATTAGGGGTCCATTGGGATGAATTGTTTCAATTTAATGCTCCCAGACTTTTAGAGCTTAAGGACAGGTGTAGCAAAACCATGTTCAGCTCGACCATCTGTCACCTGTCAGCAAACTCAATCCGCTCAGGGACATGCTAAAATCAGACCCCTCCATATATAGTGCACATACACATTCCCAGAAACCACTTCTGAAGAGACTTTTTGGTATCATTGGGTTTTTTTCTCTGCCTGAAACCTAATATGAGATGATCTGTTAGAAAAAGCAGATGCTGAACAAAGATGTAAATGCTAAACGACCTGAGAAGCACACTTCACATTCAATACAGTGTTCAGAAATCAGAACAGACAGAAATGACTGAGAGAGTAAATGAGAAACAATGTATGTTGTAATTCTTAATATAGAGTTTCAACAAAAAATCTTTACTCATACTCATTATATAAAAGATGTAGAGAGGATGCTGATACAAACCCTAAACCTCTTATTCACTGACTGCAGTTTAAAACAATACAGTAGCACACTTAACCCTCGCCCACAGATCTCACTGCAGGGAGTGTGCACTGTTTGTGTGGGAAGATGGCTTTCCTTGAGGTGGGAGACTCAGATGTGAACTTCTTTACCCTAAAACTTTGAGTCATCAAGTTCTTGCCACCTGTAGTACCTCAGGGACACAAACACACAGGTGCTGCTCCAGGCAAAGACGTGTATATCTGACCTTACTCATACGCAACAAAACAAATACTCACAGCCATGATGAATCTGGTACTGGGAGCAAATTACAGTACATACAAACTTAGTACCAATGAACATTTTAAGGAATTTAAGAAAGACAACGACACCCAAAACTTTTTAGCCTGAGACAGCACGCCCACTGACAGCCTACTGTGCGTTCACTGAATGTCTTGTGAATTTTGCACACAAGCATGTTTTTAATTTTGCAAGCTCAAATGTAATTGGCTAGCTTTATGCTTTGCGAAAGTACACAGGTGTGTTGTTTAAATCGATCTGCTTGAAAACCAAGTCACCAGATACCAGTTTCATATGGTGAGTGAAAGAATTAATCTCTGAATTTGACATAACTTCATGTCATTGTATTTTTCTATTCATCCTCCTATGTATAAAACTCAAATATCACTTCACTTACTATAGGATTCAACTTTAACACAAAATGAGAAAATAATTCTTTCCACTGTTTCCCACTTATTTAGGTAATACTCCATGTTCATCTGATGCTTGCTGCAACAATAAAGCTAGAGCCAATCAATTTACAGGACGCTTTAGGCAGTGCCAAATGTGACTACATTTGCTTGGTGTTGTGATAGCTCGCCCCTCGCCTCCTCCCTCCCTCCCACTTTTAATCCCTTTATCCTACTGAATTAAAATAGTCAAAACTCTTCCCACTACAACCTTCAAGCTGCAGCTAATAAACTTCAAAACTGCTAACCTATACAGTAATTCTTACAGCTAACACCGTGTCTACACTGGATGCGACGCGATGCGACAAAAGACAATAGAACGCATTAGAACCCATTATAATTTTTTATTTGGTCCACACTGGATGCGGTGCGACGCGACAAAACAATACATTAGAACAAGCAGTGTCATGTCACGTCGCGCCAGTCGTGTCTGGTGTAGACACGGTGTAAATGTCAACTTTTTAACATCCTGGCCTAAACTTTGTCAAGCGAACGTGTACTTAAAAATGTCTCTCTATTTTTGCCACATTTCAATTTATGCTATCATTTCTGAACCAGTTCTTTCTAACCTTTTTATACCTTTTTTCACTACAAAGAACATTTTGTTAAAGGTTTTTTATAGCAGCATACAGCCAAAATGGTCCTTCTTTGGCATAATTTACCACAATTTAAAATAGCTTTGATGAGGTCCGAGAGCTTTCTGACTCTCCCCATAGACAACA
Source organism: Triplophysa rosa (assembly GCF_024868665.1). Classification (NCBI taxonomy): domain Eukaryota; kingdom Metazoa; phylum Chordata; class Actinopteri; order Cypriniformes; family Nemacheilidae; genus Triplophysa; species Triplophysa rosa. Next base: position 22,836,161 of record NC_079890.1, read on the forward strand.
ATGTAACCGTCATTCAAAGTGCAGAAAGTGATTTAAGACATTGTTGAAATAGTCCATGTGACTCCCGTGGTTCAGCATAAAGTGACAAACAAACAAACAAAAATAACGAATTTATTCAACAATTTCCTGACTTCTGCGTCAGTCTCCAACGCGCGTTCGTTAGACCATCTTAATTTGTGTTAAGAAGATGAACGGAGGTCCTAGGGCTATCCTACGACTTCAGGGTGAGTCACTTTTCATTTTGGGATGGAGTACCTCATTAACTGCGAAGCACTTTAAGTTTTACATCCATTCACATTAATGATGTTAACACCATACAATGCACCACCAATTCAGTGATTTTAGTGGTCTTGACCAGTCTTGAAATAAAATCAAGACAGAGACCAAATGTAGTCGAGACCAGTCAGGGGTACTACAACACTAGGCAGCACCACCCACGCCAACAACTCACCGGACCAAAATCCATGTATATTACAGATTCAGTTTCACAGAAAAATCAGTGTGGACAAAAAATCCCCTCGCCATTGGAATGTTGTGTCAAGTCTGATCAGGACACATCATCATGGGATCCTAAAATCGACCCATACTTGACAACCTAGAAATAACTCTCACAGGATTAAACTGAACTGTCATGTACTGACAGAGAATGTGAAAAAATAGCGCGGAAACATGCTGAATCCTACTGTACATCTGAAACTACACACAGATGGTCGGATGTACATTTACAATCTATTGATACGGAAAGATGGTAATTATTCATTATAAACTGCTAAATATTGCAAACACACACTACTGTACGCACAGACACTTCTAATGCAGAATCCCAGCAGGCATTATATCAGACATATCATACAAACAACTGCTCATGACCATGTTTATAAATAAAACTGCACATTTAAGCAGACAGCAGGATACAGACCAGCGGTCTATAAATACAAATGTCAGCTGGGTCAAATCCTTCTGTCGCTCCACTTCCCCCTGTGATTTATATCGGGACCTGAAGATATTTGAGCTTTATTGGAGTATGCTCATTCATCCGTTTGGCATGCTGCTAAATGTGACGCTTGAGAAATAAGGGTAATAAAGCTAAGCGGAGGCATCTGAAGTGAGCAGCGAGGGGGTGGGGTACAACGTTGATGGGTAATAGAGGCTGGAGAGAGAAAACTTCTGGTACCAGTAGAGACGTTCAGAGTTTGTTTACTGGTTCTAGCGCTCCCTCTAAGCTAACCAACATTAAACATAAGAGCGGTTTTTTTGCAGACACATTAACTTGAGTGATTTAGCTGTTGGGTGCCCAGTGAAGTGGCCTCTCCTGTCCTCTGTAATTACAATTAGCATAAAAAGATAAAATGCAGCACGCAATCTTCTCACTTCACCTTTCTGACTCCTCCCTAGGGGCTACAGAATGAAACCGGGACAAACAATCCAAGCAGATGTAATTGTGTTTTTATGGCGAGATTGTCTAAGACATAAGAGGAATGTTGTGTGGATGGATACACTCTACTTTTATCTACGTTCTTCGAGTCGGGAACAGAGAAGAGCAGCCAATTCATTCTGCTGGTGCAAACAGATATAAAACTAACCAAGATTTGATTTATTTCATCTCCAGGAAAAACCTGAGCTGTTTAAGACAGCCAGAGAACCAATGAGCTCGGGAGTAAATGATGTTCTGCTTAACAAACAGATTCTTACCATCAGTAACTTGCGACCCCTGAGAAGTGCTGGGCTGCTGAGGTTAATCCTCAAGGTTACGGTTCGGTTGCGTCTCTGCATTCTGTAAACGTTGCATTTGTGTCCCCTGTGATGGAACATCTGGGGCAGGATGTCGTGGTTGCAGACCAATGGGATTCATCAGGCCCATCTCTCTATTTGAAGCCCAATCCGTCCTGCTGGTCCTGGAAACAACACACATCACCACAGCAGGATGAGTGACAGATACACAGAGTGTTGCAACAGCATCACACCGTTTTAGGTGATTCTGGTCTGATCTGATATGACGGAGATTTAAATGCTGCACTGTGCCGGAGGAGCTTAAGATTGCACAAGACATGTGTTTGGTCAAGGTAAATCTTTTCTGGTAAATCTTTATTTTAATTTTAGATTTGTTAAGTGAAGATGCGTTACATTTAAGTATGCATTTGCAGGTGTCTACTAAGCAGATATATTAGATAAATTAGCAGATTTATTTACTTAGCGTTTATTTGAAGAGATAAATGAGAATAGTGCAAGCAGAAGTGACCCATCCAAGGGAGAAAACCATATTGTACCAAGCCAAACAATGCATTCCCCATTTATCTGCAGATATGGTTAAATGCAATAGCAAAAAAAAAAACATTGAGCTGTAAAGAATATAAGTTTGCAAATAATAATTTGATAAATAATAAATAAATAATTTATTTCAACAAAGGTCCAGGAATCTGATTCTGTACCTAATTATGGTAATGTATTACTTCTGCTTTACATCAGATTTTCCTTGATCTTTTGAGATAAGTATTAATTGTGCTATAAGTCTTCCTGACCAGATTGAAAATAATATATTTAAATCAAGCTATTAAAATAAAATAAAAAGTCTAAAAAATGTCTTTCATGTTGTTTATTCTCTCCCTTGCTTACTTCAGCTTTAATTCTCCTAGTAACATGGCCTTGTAAACTATCAGTACTGTTCTAGCGTGTTGACGAAACGTTATAAGCTCTCCTACTTGTCGCTTTGGATAAAAGCGTCTGCCAAATAAATAAATGTAAATGTGTAAAAGCAAGGGGGTCAAGATTTGGCTGCAATGTCCAAGTTACTGGGAGACGCTATAACTACATTAAGGAGACAAAAATCATCTTTCTATTCAAATACATCATTACATAAAAACACCAAAGCAGCATATAAATCACAAATATTTCATTATGTTACAGTAGATGTTTTGACAGTGACAGATTTTTTGTAAAGCCCTTAAAAGCATAAAATGGATTTATATATTTCCCTGTATGCTGTCTCTCACATCACCCCACAGGATAGTCACTATTGAGAGGCTTGGGACTGTGTGTATTCGTGTGGTGCCATCTGCCAGCATTCTCACCACGTCAGAATGTCATTTTTCTGTAGCTCCACAATGATTAGTCACATGCCATCGACAGCTTGTGTAAACGGCTCAAAAAAACTGTATTTGGAAAGTGAGCGCCCATGAGCAAAGATAGCAGAATTCAAATTTGTTTTATGAACCGGTCACACTGCAAACCATGCAAAAAGCCTGTTTTTGAAGGATGGGGCGCTTACAAAACTATATTTTACCTGACAGCAAAGCAGTAGCTTGTGACTAAATATGCAGCACAGGTCTGTTTACTATTTCACATGCAAAAAAGGTTGACATATGGGTCATGAGTTAAAAACATAAAATCAGACAAATGTGCACAGATAAAAATAAATAAATCTGAAAATATTGTTTTGACATGGAGTGGACATTATTTAGTAAATATCATACAAGTTCTTTAAATAAAAATTAAATAAAAGTGAAAGGAAATGGGCGCTCATCAAGGGGTTTGGGGTTGGACTATACAGAGGGTCAAGTCTGTTATTTTTTTGTGACAGCCTGTATATTTTGTCAGACCAAAATACCATGAAAGAAAAGCATCGCTAGATTGATGACAGTGTACAAGTCACAATTAGGATCAGTTTGCATGTGCCTAATCACATGATGTCAGCAGTCTTTTGTTGTGCCCTTCCACTCAGCACCGTGCTCCTGTCATGAGTCTTGATCTGGGCTGGCAATAGGAGGGCCGAGGGTTGGTTGATCTAGGGGAAATGGAACACATCAGTGAGTCTTTATTCAAAGAAAAAAGAAAAGCAAATCGTTGCCGTACAAATCTGACTGAACAAATCTTCAAAACTGCTACTTTACAGGAAATTAAAAACACTGCATTTTTTTCAGTAAATAAGCACTGTGTTGTCAAAGTTGACTCACTCTTTTAAATTTGTTTCTATTGGTTAAATATTTGCAAAACCCAAAGACAAGCATGAAGGTGACCAAAAAAATGATTTATGAGAAAAAATAAAAGTCATGAAAAATGGAGGTACAACGTTTCTGCCTGACAGCAACAAAATGCTCAATTGACCTGTTACTATTCCCACATAATCCCACATAATGAAGCGCTATTAATTAAATGGTGCTGAGAACTTTAAATACTCAAAGCAATAAAAAAGTTTAATTTGGTTTGGGTAAACACTCCTTTAGGGCACAGCATAGGCTAAACAAAGCTGCTGGTTTTAAATCGATGCAAAAATACAGGTGCTGTCAAAAAAAAGTATGTTCACACTCACCCTATCCTCTCTCCGCTCCTCCTCCTGCGAATTCCACCCCTCAACTATTATTGATGGTGAACGTGGTCTCTGAGGGTTGACAAGAGCTGTCGCCATTTACATCACTGTACTCATACATTTCCGCACAGACAGAGAGAAAGAAAGAAGGTGAGAAGTGCCTGCAAGGCTCAAGGACAATACCATACTCTGTAAAAAAATTAAATTAGAAAAAGATCAACCTTATACTTTATAATTCTATAAAGAATAGTGGTATAAGTATAAAACAAGTTTTCATTCTGAGGTGGGACTAAATTAATCAGAGAGATTTAATAACTCTCTTTTTGTTTACAACAAGAATGTACCATGAGCTATGGTTTCAATTTTCCAGTTCATAGGGGTTAAATACGGACAAATGATGTGTTGCCTGGAGTACGACATGTAAAACTTTAGGTTCAATGTAAGAAGAAGCTTTAAGCAAAGCACGCAGACAAGAGAAACCTCTCTCTTCAGCTGTGTCAGAGCTGCAGTCCGCTGACTGCTCATTTGCCTAGCTCAAAGAAACCCGCTCCGTTCCCCACGGACCCCTATGATGCATCTATGTGGCTCATTAGCATAGATCTGACAGTCCCATGGTTGCCGAGGCTGACATCCATTTCATCCAACCATACCGCAACACCTGTCTCAACCCAAGAGCTTCCAGAGATCTGTTACCTCCCAAAGGACCTGTCCAGCTCTTCTGTCTTGGCCCTATTTCCCTTCTACACTATTCTTATTTCTCTTTCTCTCTATGGAAGTCTGACTAATAGAGCAAAGCATCTCTGTGATTTCTGTTTAAAGAGTGAAGCAGGTCAAAGGGTCAATGAAAGTTGTGATGGATTTATATGCTGGATATCGAATTCCTCTTGATTTCTACAAATGTACTGTATAACAACCGTTGTTTCAAACAGGTGCTGGTATTTGATGCATATGAGGTAGGCTATGAAGGTCCAGCTGCTCAGGATGTTCTTAAACACAATCAATATATGTGCACTTTTAAATGGGGCTTTTTTCAACTCATCATAACAAGTGGGTGTTCACAGCATGAGACCAGATTGATTTCTGGACCCACTGGAGGGTAATTGCCAGTTTTGGCGGGATCGATTCTACGCATGTGGAGAGAAGCAAAACGTATAGATGGTTTCATCGGACATTGGGTCCAAGTGTAACATAACAAAAAATTATAAGGATAGTTCAGCCAAAAATAAAAATTCCGTCATCATTTATTCACCCTATTATTCACCCATTAAAAATTATTTAACACAAAAGAAGAATTTTTGAGAAATACTGGTTTAGTGTCCATACAATGGAGGTCAAAGGGGGCATTGTTGTTGGGACACCAACGTTCTTCAGAATATCTTCTTTTGTGTTCTGCAGAAAATGAAAGTCATACAGGTTTGGAATAAGGGTGAGTAATTGATGAAAATATTCACCATTGACACCAAAAACCTAATAAATCATCTAATGCAGAGGTGGGCCAAGTTTGTCCTCCAAACAAGCCTCAATGCATTACGAAATGTTGTAATACCTTAACTGTGTGTGTAGTGGGTCATTAAGATTTCAAGAAGACGTGTGTGTGTGTGTGTGTGTGCGTGCGCGTCCGTGTGTGTGTCTATGTCTATGTGTGTTAGTACGTGTGCATATTGTGTTTGTGGGGTGTTTTGTATGTGGGTATGTCTGTCTTCTATGTTTTCAACTTTTTCTTGTTTTTGCAAGTACAACTTTAATTGTTTTGCTTATAGTCAATATGTCTCATGTACAGCTGCTTTGTAACAATGAAAATTGTAAAAAGCGCTATATAAATAAAGTTGAGTTGTGGTGCATCCAAACTAAACAGCTGCTATTATAATCAATGAAGTTGTCTTAGTACCTGAACATTCTGAGATGACATTCAGCTTGTATGACACTACCGGTTTAAACAGACTCATGCTGAAGTGGAATGATACACAACTGGATGTCTGAAGTACACACTTAATTGTCAAAATACTTGTCTGTTTTACAATTTACTACCTGGCAAACATCTTTTTACTGAAATTTTTTCCTTTGAAACTCTGCTTGTGCTTTGTATTTTTAAAATACATGCCACTTGATAGTTTATCTAATAAAATAACATTCATACATTTTAATGTACGGCTTAACAGTCCAATTATTTTTTTCAGGTCACTGTAGTATGACTTGGGGCACACTGTTACTTATCTTGCATACTATTTAGGACATTATGTAAATTGGGATGTAGAACATTACTTCATGCTTTCTATCAAGTGAATGTCAATCCTCTCCGGTAAGATTCAACCTGCAACCATTGTTTCTCTTCACAGAAGCAATTTGAGACTATTCTTCAACACATTAAATCATTTTGCTGCTTTTGTGACAGCTGAAGGATTAAAGCCAAAAAATAACAAAGACCGGACAATTATTTCCGTCGGGAATCCATTTGTCAATTTCTAAACAGAGATTAATAAAGCGCATCTGTCTGTACGGATTCATGATTTCAGAGTAAACCGGTCTGTCTATTGAACGTATATCTGAACTTTACAGAAAAAAAATACACCACAAAGTCTTAAAAACATGGGCGTGTATATTTATTTTGAGGTTTATTACAAGCGGAGACAGAATTCACACAGTTCAGTGATCACCATTATCACCACTGGTCATCAAATAAACCACAAATAAGGATGTGCCTGTGGACTTGTGTGTGGTGCATTTTTCTACTTTCCATAATTAGCAAACAGTCTGTTTTAATGAAGTGAGTGTGTGTTTTGTTTACACACTATTTGTGCCTTAATGTGGGCTTTCTGTATCCACAGTAACCTTGATAATAATTATGACAAACCTGCAGAACAGAAACATTCACAACCAAGTTGCAAATTATACAGTCAGATATAGTGGAGAGCAATGGTCTTTGAAGTGAATTAATTAGAGTCTTTCTCTAACAAAAGCCAAACTATTGCGCAGAAAAATGTTATTTGAAAGGTATTTGGGAGGAAGTAATGAATGTTATTGATTTATATAAACTAAAATTTTTGCGGATCTCAATCAGAAAACAAAATGCAGATGGGCAAAGCAGCTAGGTTCAAAAGTAGACCATTTCTGAACAATCAAATCGTTTTATGCAAGCACAAACACAACCCTGTGCTACCACACATGCCTGTCGGCATACACATCATTTCCATACACCATCCATCACACTTGTTTTATCATAGTTTCTACATTCTTCATATTTTGGGACAATTCAATTTCCTTTGCTGACTCATATACAGTATGATGTGCTCATTATAAGAGGGCAAATTTTAGAAATGGGTTTCTTCAATTTTTTTTAAATCAAATTCAGACCACAGCACTTTTGGTCTATAGTGCAAAACAATAAAACTTAAAAACTCCTAAATGTGATTTTCTGAGCGAAGAAAATTATTTATACAAAAAGAGGTAAGAGAGGTATTAAGGTACAGTATACTACAGGTGACTCTCACAGGTCTGCAGATGACCAGATCTCCTTTGTTGGTTCCTTAAGCAAGTCCAAGCCCTGCTTCAGGCAGCCAGCAAGCAGAATTTATACTGACGTGTCTCCTCTGGTCTGGGGCCATTGGATACACCACATCAAACACCCTCTGAAACACACAAAACACACCAGACACTTGTTTAAACTGACCCACAGTACTGTAGTTTCACTCACTGTATCAATCACCTGCACCTCCCATCATCCTCTCAAGCAGAGACGTGTCAGATCTGACAGAGGAGAAACTGTGAAGTCAAACCTCTCTCTTCAAACTTCTTTCTTTCTTTGCAAACCATTCACTCGTCCCTGTCGGTCAGCCCTGGGATACTACTTACTCTCCACTGGCCCAGGGAAACAGAAGCAAAAAACTGAGAAAATAGGACAAGCTCATGTCTGCCAGGGAGAGAGAAAGCGGTTTCATTCATCTGCAGATGAATGATCAAAAGACAAGTTTCTCTCTCTCCTTGCTAGACAGTGAAAATTTAGGACAAGGATAAAAGCCGGAAAGGCTGGCAGCATAAATTGTGTCGTTTAGGGAGTAGAGCGCTTGTTGCTGTAACGGTGGCTCTCCCTTAACACCCTAGATCTGTTTTATAGCAATAATGTAAAAGAATACAAGTTGGGCGCCAGGTGGACTTAAATCCACCAATTGTGTATATCAGTGATGTAAGGGTAACTCTTAATATAACCCAGCTTAGCTCTTACCACCAATTACATAAAAAGATAAAATTATTGCACAAACACAGATTTCAGTATTAAACATCAAATGTATCGTTTACTTGGGTTTTTGTTTCACTTCAAAAAAAAAATCAATTCACACTTTTCACGTCTCCATAATCAACATCAAAACAATAATCACGAAACTCAAATAGGGAAAAACTAAATCAATTGAATTCCCAATCAAAAGAAATGTATGACGTATTACTGTCCCTCCAAATTATCAAGCAATAACACAAACAAAAATGATAGCTAAACACGGTTGATAGAAAGCGCATATGATGTGTTTGTAGGTGTAGGGGTATTCGATGTGTTTGTGTATGAAGTGTGATGGAGAAAAACCTCTTAGGTCAGGGGAAGAAGAGTTTAGAACAAGTACCTCGGGGACCTGGACTTTTGAGCTTTCCAGCACGAGTGCCACACAGCAGACGATGTCTGAGAGTCCCGCAACTTCTTACATCCGTAAGTAATCCATTTGCAAGTCCGATCAGCGGATAACACGCCGAATCCAAGCAAAACATGTCTTTGGAGCTTTCCAGCACGAGTGCCACACAGCAGACAATGTCTGAGAGTCCCGCAACTTCTTACATCCGTAAGTAATCCATTTGCAAGTCTGATCACCGAATAACACGCAGACTAGTTCCCCATGTGTTGGCATTCGTGACGCTCAGACTTCTCACACGCTGTGGCAAAAACGTCCTCTTTCTGGCATACAAAAAAACCCTTTACCACCCAACTCATTACTCCTCTCTCCCACACTTCTCTCTGACTTACTTCCGGTATGCCGTTTAAATACACTTCCACTTCCAGGTTAATTGGTGACATGACTGAAACCTAGGCGGTGGTATACAGTCATCGTCACATTTCCCCCCCAGAGAAAAACACCCCCTAGGTTGAAAAAAGTTTAGCTACACTTCAAAGTCCAAGAATTTGGTCTCATCATCTGATGTCTCTTGGAAGATTTCCTGAAGTCTTTGCTTCCCATACATTTCCATGTCATTGGCTGTGGGATAGCAAGGTTTTAGATTTACGACGTGCGTTGTTCTGACATCTTCCCCAGTGGTCTCCAAAGCTACTTGATAATTTACTGGACCCAATTGCCTGATGACTCTGTAGGGCCCTTTCCATTTGGGGGCAAGCTTTGCACTAAAGTTGTGTTGAGCACTGGACTGTGGGAAATTCCTTAGCCAGACACGAGCTTGTTCTTTGAAGATCAATTCACGTCGGTTTTTGTTGTAGTTTCTGAGTTGGCGTTTTTTGGCTTGGGCACAATTTTCTTTTGCTCTCTCTTGCAGTTGGGCTATGTGGCTTACTACATCATAAGGTGGGTCACAGGGTGAAAGATCCCTTTTCTGACTTTTGAGCAGTTTGTCTAATGGTCCTTGAAGCTTCCGACCCAGTTGACGTTCCGCTAGTGACATCCCGATACTTTCTTGGAGTGATGAATTTAGAGCAAAGCGGAGCTCAGGTAGGAATTGGTCCCATTTTTTGTGGTTTCCATCAAGCTAAGAGGCGATCATACACTTGAGGGTGCGATTAATTCTCTCGGTCATGTTAGTTTGGGGGTGATATGCAGTTGTCAGTTTTTGTGTAATATTCCACTGTGCACATAGTTCCTTGAAAAGTGATGAAACAAATTGGGTTCCTCGATCTGACAGGAGGTAGTCTGGCACACCCCAACGGATAATAATGTCTTTCCGTAGCAATGGACTGGGCACCTGCTTTACGCATGGGGAACATTTCAACCCAGCGTGAGAAATAGTCCACACAAACTAAAAGGTATTCTTGGCGGTGTGGACTGCTGCTCGGTAACGGTCCCATGATGTCCACTCCTAACATTTCATTAGGCCTGGGTGTTGTTATGGCTTGCAATTTACCAGCAGGTTTTCGATTTTCAAACTTGTGTTTTTGACACTTGACACAGCACTTGACATAATTCTTAACATCAGTCCACATTTTTGGCCAGTAGACTACATTCTGTAGGCATTTGTAAGTTTTATAGATACCTCCGTGTCCACTCAACGGATGTGCATGGTAATGCTGTAGGATTGTAGGTATAAGTGTTTTGGGTAAGTACATTCTGTATAGAACTGGACCTTTTGGCAGTTGTGTCTTGATGTACAATATGTCCTTGACAATCTCGCACAATTCTGGGGCTTCATTCTCATTGTTTGCTATGGTTTTGAAGATCCTTTCAATCTCGGGGTCCTTATGTTGTTCTTCCCATAGGTTTACAGCTGTAATTGGAAAAGGAGTCTCACTTTCCTGGCTGGTAAAAACACTGCATGCTGATAAATTGGATATTCTAGAGAGGGCATCTGGGGCGGCATTCAATCTGCCCTTCCTGTACTCAACGATAAAGTCAAATTTTTGCAACCGTAGAGCCCATCGAATGAGCCAACTTGTGGTTTTGTTAGAGGTCATAACCCATAGAAGGGCAGAATGATCAGTCACTATGGTGAACAATCTATGCTCCAGATAATATTGCTATTTCTCGAGAGCCCAAACCACAGCCAGACATTCCTTCTCTGTAGCAGAATAGTTTATTATCTCTGCTTTGGTAAGAGTTCTGCTTGCATAAGGAATGACTTCTTCTGTCCCGTGTTCTTTTCTTTGGGTTAACACAGCTCCCAGACCGATGTCGCTGGCATTGGTCTGACCACTGAAATGTTTTCCCCTTCCTTTTCAGAGCATTAATGGGTTCCGTGATTTGTGAGAAGTTCGGAACGAACCGATGGTACCACCCAGCCAGTCCAAGGAACCGTTGTACCTCTTTGAGGTTTGTGGGTACTGGGTAAGCTCGAATGGCCTCAATTTGACTTGGGTCTGCCATGATTCCTTTGGTACTAACTACATGTCCCAGGAATGAAATCTCTTGAAGGCAGAATTTACTTTTTTTGAGGTTAATGGTCAATTCTGCGTTTTGTAGTCTTTGAAAGACAATTTGGAGGTCTTGTAAATGTTGAGTCAAGTTTTCAGAGAAAATGATTATATCATCGATGTAGACAAAGCACATCTTTCCACACAATTCTCCTAATACAGTCTCCATTAACCGCTGGAAGGTGGCAGGAGCGTTTTTACATCCAAATAGCATAATATTAAACTGAAAGAGTCCTATATGGGTGATGAAAGCAGTCATTGGTTTACTGGAAGGCTCCATGGCTACCTGCCAGTAACCACTATTGAGGTCTATAGTGGAGAAAATACCTGCACCGGCAAGGGATTCAAGGATTTCTGCAATGTGAGGAATGGGTTATGCGTCGCTTTGAGTTATGGCATTAAGCTTCCTGTAGTCAACGCAGAATCTCATACTACCATCCTTCTTGGGAACCAACACCACTGGGGAGGCCCAGCCTGAGCTTGATGGCTCCACAAGTCCTGCCTTTAGCATTTCTTCCAGTTGCTCTTTGACTAGAGTTTGTTTGCCAGGGGACCTCTGTTTAATAGGTACTTGCTGGTTTGTGTAGATGCAATTTAGCAGAACATCAGTTCGCCCCAGTTGGAGTGTACGTGTTGTGTGTTGCTCTCCAAGATTTCTTGCAAATGTTCTTTGCCTTTGAGAGATAGGGGGCATTATTCACAGCATTCTCAATCAAGACTTTTTCATTGGTGTTGTCACGAGTTGACAGTATGAGTTTAGGTTGTGGAGGGGGAATAGCGCTTAGCAAAGATAGGCTTTTAAGATTCTTGGCACTTCGTGCAGTATTTTTGGTTTGACCACTTGCAGGCACTGTGGCGTTTCCAGGTTGGAACAGATGATGTTCTTCTGGTTTTGACTTAAATGAATATTGTCCATCAATGACATTGAGTTGCATGCCACTGAAGAAGATGAAGTCTAATCCTAGGACCACTGAATAAGCAAGGGCTTTTGAGGGTGGGGGTTTGACAGCAATAGGCAGGGTGAATGCATGATCATAGAGGCAGATTTTTTGGTGTATCCATCCTCCAGGAATGTCTTCTTCTCCATTTGCCAGATACAAAGGTCCTAAAGTCCAAGGCTGCAAATTCTTCGCAGGGGTAAGTTTTTTCCACAAATTCTCGTGAATCATCGTGTAACTTACTCCTGTGTCTACTATAGCTTTTCCTGACCAACTGCTGATGCAGACCGGGACAACTAATTGAGGTGGGACGATAGGAGAGTGAGTAGCAGCTGGTAAAGAGCTTGAATTTTTGGTCTTTGTTGGTTTAGGTTTAGCGGTAGCAGTGACAGCAGTGTTGGAAGTCTGATGTCCAGGTCTAGAGTTTGGAAAAGACCTTTTATTTCCAGATGGGTGGTTATCCGGCCGGTTAGAAGGGGCTGCATAATGAGGACAATTCCCTTGAGCATGGTGACCCTTACATCTCCAGCAACATACAGAAGGCACATTGTGATCAAATCTGTTTGGAGACTTGGATGACCTATCTGGAATTGTTTTCCGATTTTGGCCTGATGCATACTGCAATTGCTGATCGTAGTCTTTTTCTAGTTGATGACCCAATTTTACAAGGTCCTCCACTGCACTAACGCGGCTACGTAACTGACTGGCGAGGTGTGGTTTTACATTCTTGAGTACCATCTTCACTATCTCTGCTTTTGTTAGGGTTGACTTCCACCTTTTGCACACTGCTCTGTAAGTGAAAGCAAAATACCGAATTGGCTCATTTTCCCCTTGTGTTCGGGTACGAACTCGTTCTGCTAATTCATCTTCATAGTCCTCTGACAAAAAGGCTGAACGAAATGCTGTTTCAAATTCATTCCAAGTATTTATGGATGACCGAGCGACTTCCCACCAGTCTCTTGCTGTGTCATGCAGGACAGTACGAAAAGTTGCCATCATATCAGCATCTGACAAAGGATGCAAAGCTAAGAAGTCCTGACACTTTGCCAAAAATAGTAAAGGGTCTCTATCATCAGTTGGTTTTCCAAAAGTAGGAAAAACTACCTTCAGATGATCACTTTTTATAGTAGAAGAGTGTAATTGGGCAGTGGTACCAGGTACACGATCAGCAGCAGTAGTAGGCAAATGGGCAACAGGAGTGAGTTGAACAGAGCTTGGCTTAGATGACATTATAACTTTTTGCATGTTTGCAAGGGCTTTTTCTTGAGCGTGAAAATTGTTCTTCATTTCACCTTGAAATTCTGTTATCTTATTGAATACCTCATCCATTTTTAGGTTGCCTCTGTAAACTTCTGCCGAGAGCTGCTCTTGTTCTTTTTGATGAATCTGTCGAGTGGTTTTGATCTCTTGTTGCAACTCTTCTTGAAGCTGTTCGATCATAAAGCGCAAAACATTACTCAAGGTTGTATCAGTGTTCTGCAGTGACTCTGATAGTAATACTCTCATGGCTTTCATTAATTGATCAGCTTCTGTATCCTTTTGTTCCCTCTGTTGTTTAACGGCCGTGAAAGTGGTGAGAATTTGCTGATGATTAGCCTCCATTTCCGAAGTAAGAGCATTCAGTTGTCCACTATAGTTAGACTTGACCTGTTTTAATTCATTGTTAATTTCACTCATGGTCTTTTAGGTCTGACATTGCAATAAATAATCCAAATTCCCTTGTACCCGAGTTGTAAGATTATACACTTCTTTTCCAGGTGTAGCTAATAAATTAGGCTGGAAGACAGGCAAATCATATTGCATTCCTGAGGAGGTTACTGAGGTTTAATCAGATGTACACAATTGCATGCGGTCAGGGTCACTTTACTGCTCCGAAGCTCGATCTTGAACCGGAAGGCTACCCTCCCGAAGACTACCATCTAGTGGCATGGAAGCAAAACGGACATAAGATCCGTGTTGTGGCCTGGGTTGCATTGCAGTTGAAGAGCAAAAAGTTAAATCACACTGTGGTTGTTTTATATTTTGCAATCTTTCGAGTCCTGGGAGTCCACCAGGTGTGGAAATATCAGGAGAGGAATCAATATCCACCATAGGGGATTGTGAAGGGGGATGTGTGGCCATTGGGGTGGTTTATGTTTAAGATGTGTGTGGGTGTGTGTATGTGTATATCAGGAAATGAGTACTGCTGAAAAACAAACACTGTTACCCCAATATTTGTAGTATTCAAAGTAGATCACTTAAGGTGCACCACATCACCAACAACTCATACAAAAAAACAGAAAAACCTCTTAGGTCAGGGGAAGAAGAGTTTAGAACAAGTACCTCGGGGACCAGCACGAGCGCAACACAGCAGACGATGTCTGAAAGTCCCGCAACTTCTTACATCCGTAAGTAATCCATTTGCAAGTCCGATCAGCGGATAACACGCCGAATCCAAGCAAAACGTGTCTTTGGAGCTTTCCAGCACAAGCGCAACACAGCAGACGATGTCTGAGAGTCCCACAACTTCTTACATCCGTAAGTAATCCATTTGCAAGTCCGATCAGCAGATAACACGCCGAATCCAAGCAAAACATGTCTTTGGAGCTTTCCAGCACGAGCGCCACACAGCAGACAATGTCTGAGAGTCCCGCAACTTCTTACATCCGTAAGTAATCCATTTGCAAGTCCGATCACCGGATAACACGCAGACTAGTTCCCCATGTGTTGGCGTTCGTGACGCTCAGACTTCTCACACGCTGTGGCAAAAACGTCCTCTTTCTGGCATACAAAAAAAACCTTTACCACCCAACTCATTACTCCTCTCTCCCACACTTCTCTCTGACTTCCGGTATGCCGTTTAAATACACTTCCACTTCCAGGTTAATTGGTGACATGACTGAAACCTAGGCGGTGGTATACAGTCATCGTCACATTGCATGTGCTGTATATCTGAGTGACTACAACTGAACGATTATGAGTTGTGTGCATGTGGGGTTTATCAGTGACGATGTCATCATTCAGGCTCCTCTGAACGTGTGAATGTGTGCAGTTTGTTCTATGAATTAATTATTAAACCGGCCGTAATATGTTGTTTATTATTTTTGGTCAAAACATTTCCAAAAGAAGTATCAAGTCTGGTGTCACCACAAAACATTGTGGAAGTAAAGTGTCAACAATTTCCGCTCGCCACTCAATGTACTGCTTACTCCAGGTTTACTGGTGAAAAAACCCTGTTCTGAGCACCAGAAAACAAAGTTGATCAGACTTTTAAAAAATGCCAAGACAAGTGATGAAATCTGTGATGCATCTCTGTTCCTTTACTAAATATCAGCACTCCTGGAATGTCAACTCTAAGACTGGGGCTGTTTCTCAATGTGCGTTCTTGTCTGTACTTGTGAACTTGTGAAACATCATCAGTAACAGCCCAAGTACTGTTCCAGTTCAAAGTTCACATCTACAGTGCGTGCATAATTATTAGGTACATTAATTTTCTGATCATATTTTTTTCCAGGCACATTTGACCAATTCCTAACCACATCAGTCTTAATAATTACAATGAATTGTGTATTTCATCATTTATAAGTGATATATAATAGTTAGCAAATGCTTGAAGTGAAAGACGCTTTATATTTAGGTGTGCAGAATTATTAGGTACCATTTCTTTTACAGGTATAATAAGTCAAAAGAGACATTTAATATACACAGAAAAGTCAAAAAATATTTAATGCCCATTATAAAATGGGCAAAAACGCTGTATTTTCCACATACCGTGTATGTTCTGTGATTGGTCAGTTAACCAGTGCGTAGTGGTTGGTCGAATACTGCAAGCGTGTGACGGAAATGTAATGCTTCTTACCATATTTGGAACATCATGTTCCCAAGCAATTGTACTCACAGGTGATAAAATGTCATCGGTACTTTCCTCATCAATTCGAGCCCGAATCTGATCCGGAAAATGAAGATGATCAAGCCGATACAACAACTTTGCCAGCGCGACTTGAGCAGGATGTAAAGGATTGGTAAGGTTTTTAAAAAATATATTATGTTAAATAGTTAAAAACTATAGCTAACTGTTTTACCTTTTATATACGACGTTATAAAGATTTGCCGTTAGTGATCAACCAGTGTTACGCCACGTCTCGTCGCGGCTCAACAAAGACAATAAACCACATTATAAACACGACATTTGTTGCCTCTAGTTGGAACATAATTACTGATTATTAGGACTTATGTTGTCTTTTTTCATGCTGCGACAAACTCAACTCACGTTTGTTAGTCTGTAACAAAGTTTTTTACAATGGAAATATACTCACAGGCTGCGAATCTGAAGCACCAGACTGTCCTTGCGAAGTTGTAATGGTTGGAATTGCCCCACTTTTTAACAAAAGCTTTCGTGCACAGCCAGCCTTGATCTCTCCCAGGTTCATGAATCAATCATCTGTGAAATGCGCTGCACACACTTGAATATTCGGATTGTACTGTTCTGGAACAGTATTGTAAATATAATGTAACCATTCGTTTTTTAGTTGTCTCATCTTTTGGAAGGGCAAACAAAGAGGCTTTCTTTTCGCAACGAAACACACAGCGTCTCCACGACATAGCTGCGGCGGCGACGATACAATGAGATTAACAAATACACCCACCTTACTTGCATATAGATTTGTGCGGTCTTAGTCAAGTCATACCACGAAAAGACGTAGATTCGTGGGGGTGTGGTTACATGAGGCGTTTCAGGCAGGTCTGGGTGAGCATTCGCTTTTAGATAGAATGCATATTTTGTTCCAACACTTTAATTTTTGCAATTTTACATGTCTAATACATGCATGGGCAACTTACAACACACCAAAGACACAGAAAAACACGTATTCGCGCCATATGACCACTTTAAATACCCTAAATTAACTAAGGCATAGTCCTGACTTAGGCTAAGCCTTGTCTATGAAACCGGGCCTAGATGGCACACAATTAATTCAATTAATTCAGCTAATAGGCAAACACTCAAATTATACTGTTGTATTCATTCAGAAACTGTCAACAACATTTAACATAATATGATAGAACATAGCATTACATGAACTAATAAATATACAGTACCTGCTGTGATTGAGAACAAATGGCCATAAAAGCGGAAAACAAAATCTCTAAGCTCAGTGCCAAAAGTGGTGTTGCTATGGCTACAACTGAAATCAGGCGCCTTGTGGGGATGCTTCTATGGCAAATGTATACAGCGGTTAATATGCATTTTGCAACCATTCACCTTTTTCTTGGAGTATAGATTGTGCCATGATTCAAAGCAGAGGCTTGACGTTGTTTTCCGGACAAAATCTTTTTATAGGCATGTTGTTTAACAATTCATTAAACTGCAATAAATTAGCTTTAATGTTCACGTAGCAGCTATAAGTACTACAAATATATGAAAGGTCAGTTTACACTATCTCTCTCCTGTGTTTTTGGAGTTGAGCTTAAATACACTGCCTACAGGAACCACAATGCAGAACACATACACAACACATGCCACATATAAATAGACACTCAGTATTTAAATGCACTTTTTTTTTAAGTTCATTAAAATTAAACTTTAAATTTATATGCAATGTGACCAATTCGTTGACTCATGCAAAATAGTAATGTTGCAATGAAAATACCTCCAAAGGCCTGCATACATACAGAACTGTGCAAAAGTCTTATGCACATTAGTATTTTCATCCAAGTAAAATGGTTTTAGGCCAGTTATTTACATCTTTTGCTGTAGTGTGTCATTAGTAAATATCAGTTTACATTTTTAAACACCCCTTTTGCCATTATTTGTAGTAACAAACTTAATCCAAAAGAATGGTGGCAATGTTTCAAAGACGATAGAAGAAGCTTACCTGCAAAGCTGCAGTACTGTGAAGTTTTAGGCACTTAGGCACAAAAATATGTGAAATGGGGATGCTTTCAAAAAGTACTGTTGATTTTACTTATCAATTAACTTCTGTTAACTAAATCAAATTTATATTTGGTGTGACTACCATTTAAAGCAGTGTTTAAAGCAGCTTTCGTTATACACTTGCACATAGTTTTTCAGCTTTGTGGGCTAGTTTCTTAGCACCCAGGAGACAATGCCACAGTTCTTTTGGATTTAGTTTGCCTCATTTTTTTCTCTTTCTTCATGTAGTAATAGACTTAATAATAATAATTGTAATTCGTTACATTTATATAGCACTTTTGTGGGTACTCAAAGCGCTTTACATGGAAGGGGGGAATCTCCTCAAGCACCACCAATGTGCAGCAGGCACGTGCAGGGGGGGGTGCTTAAGCACCTGCCTCTTTGGCCCTTAATGCCGAAAGTGCCCTTTTGTCAAGGCAAAAAATATATATTTTTTGTAATAAAAGGCCATTTTGTGAAGCCCAGCTCAATCTAACTATTAGTAAAATGAATGAATGATAATTTAACCCTAAATAAATGACTCACGTGATGACCTTTCACCTGATGACCTCATCTGGGAGGACTCCTCACATTCAGACGCCTTCAATAGATTAGCGCATTTCCAGGATCTAGTGATGGGAAGTTCGGATCATTTTACTGACTCGGATCTTTGAGTCTTGTTCAGCGAAATGAATGAATCTTTTTTCGAGTCATATCGTTCATTTCGTTCATTTTAGCAAAATATAATTAAAATGTTACATGTTACTTTCCTAACACATCTACTACTTATGCAAACGTTGATCACATTACAAACAATACAAAACTATAATGCTATAAGAAACAGAAAAGATAAATTCATTGTTTACCTGGGTCTTTAGTCTATGATTAGCTCACCACACCTCTCTGACAATTCCTCGGGTTTGACTCCTTCGTTCATCATGTGACAGCGTCGTAAGCTAAACCAATGCAGTCAGAGCCGGAAAGAGAATTGATTAGTTCACCTCCTGAGTCTTCGGGTTTGACTCCTTCGTTCATCAGTGACAGCGTCGTAAGCTAAACCAATGCAGTCAGAGCCGGAAAGAGAATTGATTAGTTCACCTCCGAGTCTTCGGGTTTGACTCCTTCGTTCATCACGTGACAGCGTCGTAAGCTAAACCAATGCAGTCAGAGCCGGAAAGAGAATTGATTAGTTCACCTCCGAGTCTTCGGGTTTGACTCCTTCGTTCATCACGTGACAGCGTCGTAAGCTAAACCAATGCAGTCAGAGCCGGAAAGAGAATTGATTAGTTCACCTCTCTGAGTCTTCGGGTTTGACTCCTTCGTTCATCACGTGACAGCGTCGTAAGCTAAACCAATGCAGTCAGAGCCGGAAAGAGAATTGATTAGTTCACCTCTCGAGTCTTCGGGTTTGACTCCTTCGTTCATCACGTGACAGCGTCGTAAGCTAAACCAATGCAGTCAGAGCCGGAAAGAGAATTGATTAGTTCACCTCTCGAGTCTTCGGGTTTGACTCCTTCGTTCATCACGTGACAGCGTCGTAAGCTAAACCAATGCAGTCAGAGCCGGAAAGAGAATTGATTAGTTCACCTCTCGAGTCTTCGGGTTTGACTCCTTCGTTCTTTTGTCACGTGACCACTTGCAGATCAGTATAAAATACTATAAAGTAAACTGTATTTTTTGTATGTTGGATCATATTTAAAGAATTATCATAAAATTACAAATATGTGTAATAAGCATTTTCCTAGAAATAAAAACCATTTAGCTCACTTCTTTTGTTGTTTGTGTAACAACGATTGTATACTTATAAAGAACACGACAACATGAAAAATGGCAGAGTATTATCTGTAAATAAAAGCAAACAACACAGTAACTAATATGAAATATTGTGATATAAATGTGAATTACGAAAGATGTAAGTTCATTAAACAAAAGATATCAAACTGACATTTTATCATGGATTTTAGTACAAGGTACTAGGGATGTAACGATTCACTCAGCTCACGATGCGATGCGAGTCACGATTCTGATCTCACGATGCGATTTATCACGATTTACTCACGATTTATTTTTACAAAATGAGTTGAAACAAATTAGAAATGAACAACTTCCCTTGCATTATTTCTTAAATGCTTCACGTTTCTTTGTATAATAAAATAATGTTTTATTTCAAATAACAAAACTAAACTGCAATTTTATAACAAATTAATAATAGAAAAAGTCTCTTTAATATAAACAAACTAATACTGTCTGAGCTTTTCTTGGATTTTTTTGCATTTAAGAAATATCAGCATGTCCACGTTTAGATTTGCAGTGAAAATAGCGGCCCCTGCTGTTCAAAAAATGTATTGCGATTCAGTTCACACCTCAACCGATTTGAATCGTCACTCATTATAACCGATTTTCAACCGGCTCACGGTGAATCGTTACATCCCTACATATTGGTCTAATATTTGTATAAGAAGATTGGTCAAAAAGGACACAATGACATAAAGTGAAAGCAAATAACATTTTGAATTTGAATGATTAATGTTAGTTTAAATTATTAAGGTTATGATAACGTCAACTTCAACAGTTGTAACCCAAACTGACATAAAACTGGAGAGTTAAAGTGATTTACTTAGAAATATAGTGTGCTTGGGTCACACAAAGTTCAGCTGAAGTACAACTGTCACTCAAGACTGTCACCAAGGTGACCATTCCATCCACACCCACCCCCCTTTGTTTTGCACTAGGTGAGGGGCAGAGAAGAACCTCAGACATATTTTAACATCTCAGGAGAATGAGCACTAGAAAAAGGAGTGATGTTTGGACTCATTTTGTGGCAACTTCAGCAACTGAAGCAAAATGCACCATACAGTATGCACAAAAAGTTTTTCAACTAAAGGAGGAAGCACTTCTAATTTGAGGAGGCACCTTAAATCCTCACATCCTACTGTGCTGCTAGCACAAGTTAGAACAGAGACTGAAGATGATAGCCCTGCAGCAGCTGGAGCTGTTTCTACCACCAGCACTTCTTCAGCTGGACCTTCGACGGCTTTGGCTGGCATGCTGACCACATCTACCACGTCCAGTACACCAGAAGCACCCACCACCATCCAAGGACCAGTTAGGCCAAGGAGGTCACAACAGCAAACTTCAATGAGCAGTTTTGTAACAAGACCAATGGATCCATTAAGACAAAGCAAACTTGATGAGGCTCTGGTGAGAATGATTGCTTGTGACTTTCAGCCATTTTCTATAGTGGAGGACAAGGGCTTTAAGGAGTATTCACATCTTCTGGACCCGTCATACAGTCTACCTAGCAGAAAAACACTATCAAAAACTGTAATGCCTAGGCTGTATGACAAGTTAAGAGGTGATATAATGGACAAAATCAAGAGTGCCTCTGCTGTTTGTCTCACAACAAACTGCTGGACCTCTTTGACTGTTACATGACTGTGACATGTCATTTCATAGAGGACTTTCAGATGACCTCCTATCTCCTGGACTGCTTTGTTTTGACAGAGTGACACACTGCTGCTCACCTGGAAAGTGAGCTGACAAGTGTTACAAATGAATGGGGTGTGGGTGACAAAATTGTAGCTTGTGTTACAGACAATGCCAGCAACATTGTTTCAGCCCTGAAAGACCATCTCCACTGGGACCACATACCTTGTTTCGCACATATGCTGAACCTCATTGTCAAAGCTGCATTGAAGGAGGTCCAAGCAATATTGCAAACGGTCAAGACAATAGTTGAATACTTCCATAGAAGTACAGTTGCTTCAGACAAGCTCAAGGCCACACAAAAACAGATGGGTCAAGAGACGTTGCGGTTAAAACAAGATGTGGCCACAAGGTGGAATTCAACATATTACATGTTGAAAAGATTTAGTGAAATCAAAGATCCAATCATCTCCACCCTGGCACTAACTAATGCATCTCTGCCAACCTTGTCGCCTGAGAATGGAAAATTTCCAGAGAAATTTTGGACATTATTAAGCCATTTGAGGAGGTCACCACTGAAGTGAGTGCAGAAAAGTAAGTATAGTTCAACATGTTTTATTATTATTCATTTTAAAACACTTTAAACTCACTTAATGATGCATGTTTTTCTGTAGCCTTATTTTTAACAGAGAAGTATATGCAGTACTGATTTTGATTTTGTTATAATTAATTTATAAACAATTTGTAATCTTGATAGGTTTGTGACTGCCTCCAAAGTCATTTTGATGACAAGAGGTTTTCAGAGGATTGTTACCCGATATCAAAGAAATCCCTCCAGCTCTGTCCCTGTTAAAAAAATAGTGGATTCCCTGATGTTGGAAATGACCAAGAGGTTTGGCAAAGTGGAACACATTGAGAAGCTTGCTGATGATACTTGCCTGGACCCAAGGTTCAAAAAGCAAGCTTTTGTCAATCAGCAGGCAGCAGAAGAGACAGTAAAGAGGGTTACAGCAGCTGCAGCAGCTATTAACCCAGCTCAGAGTGAGGAGGAGAATACTTCAGATCCTGGTGCGACTGCCAGTGCAGGGGCCATGTTTTGGGAAGACTTTGACGAGAGGGTAGCAAGCTTGAGGCCTTCTGCTTCCACTTCTAAGACGTCAGATGCTATGATGGAGATGCGGGCCTACCTTGCAGAGCCCCTCTTATCCCGCACATCAGACCCTCTGGCCTGGTGGAGGAGCTGTTCACCAGTATACACGCTTTCTGAGGTCATGAAGGCAAGACTTTGCATTGTGGCCACATCTGTTCCATCTGAAAGAATTTTTTCTAAAACTGGGCAGATTATCTCAGAAAGAAGACTCAGCCCATCCAAGGTCCGGGAGCTTGTTTTTTTTTAAATGCAAACATGCCTTAAAGCATGTTCTAAAATATAGCCACAGTGTGTTATTTATTTTAAAGCTTATTTATTTTATATATTATAAAAAAGCCTAGCTTGTTGTGCAATATTTTGTTTTAGTTTTTTAAGGCTCTGTGGCTTTAGTATATTTTAATTTTCTTGTAACTGTTTTAATTCATTTTGGAATAGTTATCTCCTCTTTGCTAAAGCTTTTTCTGGCACAAAAATAAACAATAAAAACAATTCAAGAGTGTGTACACAGTGTTAAAAATGTCTAATGTCCGAAGTGTCATATGTTACAAAAGTACAGTATAGTAAGTAACACTACAGTCTAATCTAAAGGGTAAACTCAAAAGACATTAATACAACCAGGTATTGTATTTAATTAAGATTAGACTTAAAAAAAATAAAGCATAACCAACTCTTTATTATCTTTATTACCACATTCAGTGTTATGGAAAAGAACCATCGTGACAGAAATTAAAAGCAATAATTTGAGACCAGAAATGACTATGCATATGCACCCGTTTGTAAGGAAGGTTGTAAATCAACTAATTTCTCTGTCCAAAGCTGTCACGTCACTTGACAAAAGAACGAACGATTCAAACCTGAAGACTCGGGAGGTGACCTAATCAATTCTCTTTCCGGCTCTGATTGCATTGGTTAAGCGTACGGGGCTGTCAAGTGATGAACGAAAGACTCAAACCCGAAGACTCGGGAGATGAACTAATCAATTCTCTTTCCGGCTCTGACTGCAGTGCATTGGTTAAGCGTACGGGGCTGTCACGTGATGAACGAACGACTCAAACCCGAACTCGAAGACTCGAAAAAGGTGAACTAATTCCAGTACAGGACCCATAGAATGTTGCGCGATGCGCATGCGCGACTGAACGAATCAGAATCAGAATCAGAAGAGCTTTATTGCCAAGTGTGCTTGCACACACAAGGAATTTTCTTTGGTGTTGGAAGCTTCTAGTACAGACATTCAACACAATGACAATACAATATAATACGATTTACAGTCTAAAAAATTCTAAATTGTGCATATATAAAATAAAGACTATTTTACAGAAAATGGGGGATAATAACATATAAGAGACATTGTACAGGGTAGTATATAGTAGAATAAACATTAACAGATTGTATGTACACTTGTGCAAATGGATAATTTAGTAAGTGGAGGTAGTGTTATATACATGTATACATAAGATGTAGGAATCACTCCCTAAGACGACTCGTTCTTCCCGAGTCACATTAAAGATTCGTTCAAAATGAACGAATCGTTCAAGAACGACCCATCACTGTCATGACAGAATCACAGGACGACCCAAGTGCGGTGAAATCCGAAGGTATTTATTAGAGAACAGGCAGCAGTCAATAGGAAAAAACCCAACAGGAGTGGTGAGAACAAGAGTCCCCAGAAGGGTTGCACACGGCGACTCGGGCAGAGGATAGGTCTCCGACAATGAGACTTGGAGGGAAGTGCCTGGGGACCTCACTCGGCCCGGGACCCGTGCTGAGGATCTGGAGGACGACCACGACGAGGGGTGAATTCTGGAGTCCGCCTGCGGGTAGCTGCCTGGGATGGATTGAGGTAGAGGTGGATGCCAACGAGAGCTGCCGGGAAACAGGAAGACAGACGGGGTACAGGAGAGAGAAACACTTCACTTGACTAGACAAGGTGGTATCCAATACTATGACACGACTAAGGAAAACAGAACTTCTACAGACGAGCCGCAGCAACGTCTGGGGCAGTCTGAAACAGGCTATCACAAGCAACGATCAGACAAGAGACACTGAGGAAATATAAGGGGAAAACATAATGAGAAGGAAAGGGTTGGCAGGTGTGAGGTAGTTACGGGAACGAGTGCTTAAGGAGTAATGAGTCAGCGGGCGTGTAGGTGCAGAGTGGAAAATCACCACGTGCTCGACAACAACAACACAACCCACGTGCAGGTAATACCCCGACCAGACCAAGACCGTAACACATCACTACCAGGATCTACATACTGTTCGCGGCTGCCGGGTAAGTGGTGTTTTCAGGGAAGCGGTGTGCTTGTTTACTTATTAGTGTATTTATTATTATTATAACTAAGTAGTAGTATTTCACAAGAACGCCGCGAAGAGAGCATGCACGGCTGTGTGTAGCCTGCTCTGAACTGACGTGACGTTAGCTGCAGCTAATGTTACTTCTACACACATCAGTATAAACAAAGGTGCTTGTTCACTTCTTGAATCGATGTTTGCTGTTTGGTGGGGAAAAGTTTAACGGGCGTCGAGGGTTCTGGTCTTTTTATATTGTTTGACTAAAACTATTAACACTTTGAAGTATTATTATTATTTACAGTATCACTGTAACACTGGTAAAACAGGCTTAGGCCATGTTCAGACATTACTTCTTTTTTAACAAGAAAAATTTGACAAAGGCGCTTTTTTAGTAAAAAAATACAAATATCAGCAGAACGCCATGACTTCGGAGGCACGAAGGCACAATAGTGTCCCAGAGAAACAGAAAGACAGCGTAACAGAAGTCTATTTGAATTATAAACAGAGTACGTCTTGCAATAACTAATCACATATTTAAAAACTACATTACTTATTTCTCGCTAGAAATACAATCAAAAGTTACTGAAAGTGAAAATTAAACTTACATTTATACAAAACTATCCTACAACGGGCGTTTCGGCCGCCATTTTATTTTTTAGAGCTTGAGCCTTCTCGACCAATCACGTTCCTTGCATGTTGTCATGGAAACGACAGGTCTCTACCATTGGTTTGCTGTGAAAAGGGAGCTTGACGTAGGGCGTTTTTTTTTCAGAAAAGTTGAACTTTTTTTCAACCTCTAAGACGCTCCGAGCTGCAGAAAGAGACGCCGGCGCTGGCGTTTGAAAAAGCGCTCAGCACTTTTTTGGAAAACACGGTTTATTACATAGGATTATAATGTAAAACAGACGCTAGCAGCTTCGAAAAAGAAGTCAAGTCTGAACATGGCCTTATTCTGATTTTCTCATCCTCCGAATTATATGTTCAACGCTTTTTTATTATCATTATCATAATTATATTTTTAATATGACAAAACTACAGCAAAGACAGCAACATCCCCAGCAGCCCCCTCAAATCAGCTAATATATTTGGAAGAATGTCAGTAACTAGACAGATCCATCCCCCATTGACTCCGATAGTATTTAATTTCCCTATGGCAGTAAATGGGGGATGAGATCTGTTTGGTTACTGACATTCTTCCAAATATCTTTTGTTGTGTTCAAGGTGAGTAAATTTACTCACCCTTGTGAGGGTGAGTAAATGATGAAAGAATTTTCATTTTTGTGTGAACTATCCCTTTAAGGTTTTTGGACAACTTTGTTCACTTACGTTTCTAATCCCAGCATCATGGCATTTGCTGCTTTATCAATTACAGAAGCATCCGTATTGATACACGTATCGGTAAGGAATGCATCGCGATATACAGTATTGCTGTATTGATGTTTTGAGCACAGCCATATTTAAAGCCTTGTTCCATGTGCCCCTTTTATACTTTGAGCACCTGCCCCTTTAAAGGTCTCTGCACGGCCCTGATGTGCAGCATCCACCTGGATGATGCAACGGCAGTCATGTTTATTGGTGGAGAGGAGACAGAGTTACGAAGCCAATTAGTTCATGTGGGGATGAATAGGAGGCCATGATGTATAGAGGCGAATGGGCGAATTTGGGATTTTTAATGACCACAGAGAGTCAGGACCTCGGTTTATTGTCTCATCCGAAGACGGTGCTTATTGACAGTATAGTGTCCCCGTCACTATAGTAGTAACGGCACACGTTCATGTTTAACTTTCTCTTGTACTTCAAATGATTCTGGTGTGTGTTCTTTCTACAAAGTCTGAGAAACTTTAAGAAAGTCTCATTCGTGTGAAAGTCTGACAGTGAGAGGACAGACCTGAGCATCTCATAAACTCCTCATTATCTCACATAACATGAGTGCACTGCCCACTTCATTACATCACCTCTGGTCCAGACATACAATAACCATTAGAGCTGAGAAACAGTGTCCGAGTATCATTAAGAGAGACTGAACGCATGGGTTTAACTCCTGCAGACACTAACAAGGGTTCTAACTCCCCTCAACACCATCACACTTCCTGATAAACACAAAGCCATTATTGTAAGAACCCCACTGAGGTGACCGGCCTGATTAAGGGGATGCAGTAAATTTATTAGGCCGAGCGTGAAACACACAGAGACTTCGCATGGGAGCTGATGAATCGCCCAATGCCTATGAAAATACAGATAACTGCTCACTGCATGGCTTTCAATCCTCTGCAGAGCCAGATTTGGTGTTGCGGTGTGTTTACAGACTAAACAAGAATAAAAATGAACCCCTCCTGCTCCATTGCTCTCAAATTAATCCATGTTCAGAATCCTACCATGAACACAGCTTACGAAAACAAAAGTCAACCATGTAGATATTTCCATTGCTGCCCTTCGCTCCATACATATACACTGTTTTTCCATTTCTCGCTCTCGGTCTATTTGTAAGAAAGCGTATCTAGGTCAGGCTCCTACTCAAAGGCTTTTCTAAACCCCAGGCTCCCCCCTCCGCTGTTGAGAGTACAGAGAGCTGATCTACATAGGGCAGACCACCAGTAATAACCAAACTTCACAATAATCAAAGTTTATGAAAGCAGTTGCTAAATGGTTCTTTTGAAAGTGCTTTGGAAAGCATTATTCAAATGAAAAATGCTTATGTAGAAAATATGGTGTGTTTTGTTATAAATGTTTAAATAACGTGGAAATTTCAGAAGGAAGCCTTTCTGTGTGCTCGCTTTTGCCTCTATTATTTATTTTCCATGTTGTAATACCGTGAAAAAAACTAATTTATAAAAATCCAGGAAAGCTATTTTAAATCCTTTTAATGCTAAAGGTTCATTTTGTCAGTAATTAATTGCTTTAAATGCTATAACTAGAGTTTTCAGAGCGGGCCGGTCCAATCTATTAAAGCATGAAATTAGCAAAGTTCGCACCTAGACCCGCTCAGGCGGCAATTACGGCTAAAACCTAATTGAATTTCGCAGCTATTTAGCTTTAGAAATTATAGACGCTTGGCATATGCAGGAGCGAGAGAAGCAAAGATTGCTGGCGATGAACAGCAAATGGAAATGTGTTTGTGCAGTTTAGTACTGAAGATCTGGATTGATTCCTCTCATTAATCTACTGTTACTGAATAGGATAAATAATAGACCTATAGGCCTACAGCTGACAGCGATGACCCGCGGGAAAGAGGGAGCGAACAGCGTTTCAAATCACTTTAATCTAAAACAAGCAGAGCTCATACTTCCCCGTCAATGGTTTCCATTAGGAAACCGTTCTCAGTGCTGCCCTAATTTGGCTTTTAAATGGGGACTATCTAATTAAACCAGCCTCTAAAAGAGCTTAATCACCGCTGTCTGTTCAGCCAATTAAAGGGAAAGTAAGAGAGCACAACACGGACAGCCAATTCCGCTTGCGTGCAGTTTAATTAGGCACGAGTATAAAATAATTTAGGTCTGATGGCTCAATCAGTGTATTAAAACCATGCTGACATGGGGAGGTCAGTAATGTTTGCGAGCTAACTTGTCTAGGTCATGGAGTTACTGACTCGGGGTCGCTTACCGAATCGTTTGGTGTAAAGCATCTCTCCGAGGTTGTGCGGAGCGAGAGAGTAGACAGCCAAGATGCCCTCATCAGGAAAACCCCTTTGACTGCTGGGAATGAACACGGCCAACAGTTTCCCGTCTGCCGAGATATCGCAGCTCGCGTTGTTATAGACAGTTTGGCCCCAACACGTTTACCGATGCTGAAACAGAAGTCAGACACAAATAATCACATTAATAATCACATGCATTATGACTAAAAACAACCATGTAAAAGAGAGATCAGAACGTCTGCATAATATATTACAGTTTATCATCAACATTACATCCTGGAAACTTTAAATTAGTCAAAAATGGAGTTTCCTCTATTTTTTCTGCTGTAGTTGTAATAAACGCTCTTTTAAGTGTGAGGATGTTAAGCGAGTACGCTCGTAAAAATTGCCAACAACTGATTGCAGTGTCAGCTTCCGCATCTGCCAGCTTTCTCTTCCACATCCAAAATTCTATTTGCACACAAGTCGTATCACAGTACTTTGTGCAACAATCTTTTTGCTAAATTAGCAGAAGCTGCGGAATTGCAGTGAGTTGAGTCGCAATAAAAGTGATTTAGCGACTAACAGACAGCCACATCTGTTCAACCCACACTAATGAATAAGAGAACAGAGTGGCGGCAGAGAGATGAGTGTATGTACCTTCTCATTTCAGCACACCACATAAACCTTACACACACACACATACATAAACAGCATCTAATGCTATCATTCTGCTGAGCAGGAGGCAGAGAGAGAATGATGCGTTTGCTCTGAAAATAACATGTCAACTTCGCAATTAATTTAGATTTCGGTTTTCATTTTCCCTTATACAC
Source organism: Triplophysa rosa (assembly GCF_024868665.1). Lineage (NCBI taxonomy): Eukaryota > Metazoa > Chordata > Actinopteri > Cypriniformes > Nemacheilidae > Triplophysa > Triplophysa rosa. The sequence continues at coordinate 22,865,717 of NC_079890.1, forward strand.
ATAACATAATCCTTTACTGTTTCCATGGCAATTTGCATCCCGGTTGAAGCCATTTCTCAAGCAACAGAATGAATGGCAGTAATATTCAACAAGCCTATTACAACGCAAACAAATGTGTGCATTAGCTAAGGCATTTGACTCAAAATAATGGTTTAGATACAGTAACTTATTCGAAGCATCAGGAAAACAATAACAGAACAATAACACGTCGCTCTAGTCTCATGCATCACTGTCTGCCATTAGCAGAGGTCTCTGAATAAAGCATCAGGTGTGTGTGTGGGAGGGAGGCATAATTAGGGTTGTTTGTGATTTTGAATGTTAACGTGTGATTAAAGTGTTTGTCATTTGCTGGAGAGCGAGAGAGCGTGCGACCAGCTACGAAAAAAACGCAAGCTAAACAAGAGCAGGTGAGTTCTGGCAGGTGACTGCAAGTCATTATGCGCATTTAGAAAGATGGATTTGTTTTAATCACCCTGGTGTGTGTTTATCTGCGTGTGTGTTCATAGAGGAAGGTCAAGAGTGTTTGAGAGCAGAAAATGGGAGATTTAGGCAAGAGTGTGTTAATTAAACAGGGCACTAATTTATTGCAGTGATGAGCACTTCACTACACATGCGCACACATACACACGCGCACGCACACGCACACACCTACCCACCGTCACTCATGTCTGCTCATTCATTGAAGGACCCGTAAGAGAGGAAGGGGGAAATCGGTTTCTGATAGACAATAAAGTGATCAATGACAATGATCATTTACAGTAGGGATGCACCGAATCTAACATTCTTGGCCGAAGCCGAACATGATGTGAAACACTTGGCCGAAGGCCGAATAATACCGAACACCGAATATGGTTTTTGCATTTCTTCTATTTATTAAGCTATTTTTTCACTATTGCACAAACTGAATAGTCAAAATTTGCTTTTAAAAATTTGTCTTGCTTTTCAATAAAATACAATACAACTTAATATAAAATTGAGCAAAACAAAATACATTAAAACAAAACATTTAATAGCCTATATTAATTAGGCCTATAACTGACTGCTAAAAGAATGTCATGTAAGTCACTCTGTACCCCTACAACAAAACAGTTCATTAAAAAGTGTCATTCCACATTAGGCCTATAAACTAAAAATACGAATAAACTAAAACTGTTGGATTATTATAGGCTACGTTGCAAAATGATTTTAAGAAAAAAAAACATCGAACGCAAGCAATTCTGACTGATGCTGACTGACAACCATATCAGTTCACGTCTCTCCTCCAAACTCCGCCCACAGAAGCTGACTGTTCTCTGGTGCACTCGTGGCCGGGATGCACAGAACATACTTTGACAAGTTGTTTAGTACAGGGAACTGTGTGCGCGCGACCACTGTATGATGTCAAAGGATGTCGCGAGCGGCGGGGCTACTGTCAGACAGCCCGCTCCCGTCTGAAGTACACAAGTTACCGACCGGTAAAGACGCTTTCATTCGGAAATTTACTTCCGTGCGGCAAGTCCCGTGCTGTGTCTTTCTCTGACACCTTAAAATGCTCCACACACACACTGCCAAAATGTTTGCGGCATTAATAAAGCGCACGTCTCTCTCTCTCTCTCTCTCTCTCTCTCTCTCTCTCTCTCTGCGCTGGTTGCTAGTTGATCGTTTCTCGAGTCATGTTCGGTAAAATTATTCGGCCATTTCACATATTCGGCCGAATACCGAACATGCGTTTTTTGCTATTTTCGGCCGAATATATTCGGTGGCCGAACATTCGGTGCATCCCTAATTTACAGTTCTGAATGTGTGTGCATATCTGCTTTCTCTGTTCCGAGTGTGTACAGGACCTTACAGAAACCACACTGTTTGGGTGGCTGATCATTCAAATAACATAATGACTTCAAAATCAAAACATTAAAGATGGGCTAACTTGCCATTTCATGCATTCTGCCTTCTTTACACTGTTAAACGTGCTGGCTTCTCATGCTTAACATGGTCAACTTGTTAAAAAAAACGAGTTGGGTGTATGACGTAGTATTTCTGTGCTTGATACACTCCCCCAGCACTCCAACTTGTGTCGGAAAGTTTTTTATAAGTCTGGATCCCTGTTTCGTAACAGGGATCCTATTCCTTTTATTGGGCAATTCTCCCAGGAAACGCACGCCCACGGCAAGGCGAAAAAAGTAGCCCACCCACACGCCAACCGACGAGCGATAAGAAGACCCGCTTATCAAGATTGATAAGATCCGTCCCCCCTGCCTGCCTCCAGCAGCTCGTCTTTTTCCGGAAATAATCGTACAGCTGTATCTCTCTTTTATAAATTCGATCAAACTAAATACTCTTCGAAGACACGACGTATGCAATACTACTGTATAGGTACTCAAGTTTAATATGAGATTGGCAGAAACTGAGTGTGTTAGCCCATCTTTAAGATCCTCTCCCCCTCTCAACAACAACTCTTCACCACATGATGTAAGCAACAAAAAAGAGGTAGGACTATACTGACTGTCCAATGGCCAAGCATTTTTAGCCCGCCCCTCCAGCCCCAACTTACAACAAACCAAAAAAGGGAAGGGCAAAATAAAGCCCCACCCTACATTTTTTCTAATTTCAGAAGCCGGGTCACTCGGATATACGTTACGATACGGAAAAGAAATCAATCGCAACTTCCGTTTCATGGTGACTTTAATGATCTTAAAAATCTTTTAATCTGAAGGTACAGTATCTCACAGAAGTGAGTACACCCTTCATATTTTAGTAAATATTTTATTATATCTTTTCACGTGACAACACTAAAGAAATGACACTTTGCTACAATGTAAAGTAGTGAGTGTACAGCTTGTATAACAGTGTAAATTTGATTAACTCAACATACAGCCATTAATGTCTAAACCGCTGGCAACAAAAGTGAGTACACCCCTAAGTGAAAATGTCCAAATTGGGCCCAAAGTGTCAATATGTTGTGTGGCCACCATTATTTTCCAGCACTGCCTTAACCCTCTTGGGCATGGAGTTCACCAGAGCTTCACAGGTTGCCACTGGGGTCCTCTTCCACTCCTCCATGACAACATCACGGAGCTGGTGGATGTTAGAGACCTTGCGCTCCTCCACCTTCCGTTTGAGGATGCCCCACAGATGCTCAATAGGGTTAAGGTCTGGAGACATGCTTGGCCAGTCCATCACTTTTATTCTCAGCTTCTTTAGCAAGGCAGTGGTCGTCTTGGAGGTGTGTTTGGGGTCGTTATCATGTTGGAATACTGCCCTGCGGCCCAGTCTCCGAAGGGAGGGGATCATGCTCTGCTTCAGTATGTCACAGTACGTGTTGGCATTCATGGTTCCCTCAATGAACTGTAGCTCCTCAGTGCCGGCAGCACTCATGCAGCCTCAGACCATGACACTCCCACCACCATGCTTGACTGTAGGCAAGACACACTTGTCTTTGTACTCCTCACCTGGTTGCCACCACACATGCTTGACACCATCTGAACCAAATAAGTTTATCTTGGTCTCATCAGACCACAGGACATGGTTCCAGTAATCCATGTCCTTAGTCTGCTTGTCTTTAGAAAACTGTTTGCAGGCTTTCTTGTGCATCATCTTTAGAAGAGGCTTCCTTCCGGGACGACAGCCATGCAGACCAATTTGATGCAGTGTGCGGCGTATGGTCTGAGCACTGACAGGCTGCCGCTGACCCCCCCCCACCCCTTCAAGCAATTCAGCAATGCTGGCAGCACTCATACGTCTATTTCCCAAAGACAACCTCTGGATATGACGCTGAGCACGTGCACTCAACTTCTTTGGTCGACCATGGCGAGGCCTGTTCTGAGTGGAATCTGTCCTGTTAAACCGCTGTATGGTCTTGACCACCGTGCTGCAGCTCAGTTTCAGGGTCTTGGCAATCTTCTTATAGCCTAGGCCATCTTTACGTAGAGCAACAATTCATTTTTCAGATCCTCTGAGAGTTCTTTGCCATGAGGTGCCATGTTGAACTTCCAGTGACCAGTATGAGAGAGTGAGAGAGACAACACCAAATATAACACACCTGCTCCCCATTCACACCTGAGACCTTGTAACACTAAAGAATCTCATGACACACCAGGGAGGGAAAATGGCAAATTGGGCCCAATTTGTTGAGTTATTTTGAGGGGACAGCAAATTTACACTGATATACAAGCTGTACACTCACTACTTTAGCAAAGTTTCATTTCTTTAGTGTTGTCACATGAAAAGATATAATAAAATATTTACAAAAATGTTAGGGGTGTACTCACTTCTGTGAGATACTGTATATGCTTAAATGTATATGCAAAAATATAATTATGCCAATTACTTAGACCAAATAAGATAGAAAAAGCAGCCAATAAGAACACTTAATAGATGAGAACTCCTTCAATACTCTCCAAAGTTTTCCAGAGTGAGACTTTAAGAAGCTGCATGATAAGAACAATTCTGCAAATTGTCAAAGGGTGCCAACTTTGAAGATGCTAAAATATAACATAGTTTTGATTCATTTTAGATGCTTTTATTCACAATATAAATCCCACAATTCCAACTGGGTTTTGATGAGTTTACTATTATTCTAAAATGTGGGAAAAATGATGACAAATAACAAAAGAGTAAGTGTTTCCAAGTTTTGACTGGTATTGTATGAGATCCCTAAATATTACACAGGGGTAAAATGCCTTCTGGGCAATGTCTGTCAGACCAATGGCATATGAAAAGAGTGACTAAAACTTTCATTAGAATTTGTATGATTTATTTGTACATATCTACTGCACCACATACACGTATTAAAAACTACCTTATCTGGATGGTGATACAGTATATACAGAATAGTTGCAGCTAATGGTTATTTACATAATCAAGATAGGAACAAATATTAAAGGGATAGTTCACCAAGAAAACAAATAATTTACTCACCCTACTGTCATTTCATACATGTATGGCTTTATTTCTACCACAGAACACAAAAGAGGATATTTTGAAGAAAGATATTTTGAGTGCCGGCACCCATTTATTTCTATTGTATGGACACAAAACCAAGGTAATGCGCGATGCCAGAATTTCCATTTTTGGGTGAACTATCATTTTAACAGACAATTATGCACAGTTCTAAACACAACATGTGTATTTATAAAGCTCTCAAAAAATAAATCCAGCATTTTATCTAAATGCTTCCTTTACTATCCAGGAAAAAAGATAAATCCCTCTGTATGTTTACTGACAGTACGGACTAATAAAGTGCAAATAACAAATCAAATATCATCAAGGCTCCTTACAGCAATGATGAAGGGTAATTGAAATGAAGGCTTCTGGTTTACAGCACAACAGAGAGGAGGGTCACAGGGGCAGGTTGTGTAACAGGGGGTTGGGCCGCACTACTGAAGATGGATAAGTGGCTCACGGCTTCAAGCAGTAAGAGCTCCCTACAGGACATGAGTAATGGATTTGCAGGTATAAAGTGACGGCAATTCCAGTGGTGCTCAGAGGGAAGTCCTGCCGCAAAAAGCTAAACAGTGGTTTAATCTTCTATTTTCTGTGTTGTGATATTCTTCACAAAAGATTGGATGTGTGACAAGCACTGACTGATAAATGTAATGCACGGGACTCCAGATGCTGTGGACAGAGAGAATCTGGAAAGCAGAAATTAATCAGGCCTTTACAGGCATATTTAAACTGGATCCATTCCATCGTCTGATTCAATGAGCACTGAGCCCAGATTTATCCTCAATTATTAACTCGGTCCACTGCAGAGCCACTCGGCCCATGTCGGAAACTACAACACAAAGTCATCAAGCGGTTAACAGACATAAGAAATTCGTGATGGGGTTTCCTAGGCATGACTTGAGGCAAAAGCACAATGTTAAGAGCCTGTCTCACATGCCTGTCCCAGAAACACAGAACGAACAAGAATGGGAGACAGGGATGAGAAAAAGACTGGATTAACATGCCTCTGCCAACAATTTACCAGAATAACCCAGTTTCAAGGTCGAATGAGTAAAAACATTCATGAGGATACAAACACGTCTCCCTCTCACGCATGCACACACATGAGCCCTTCAGATAACAGAAGAAACGTTACGGTTTCAAACCTGCTAATAAACAATGGACAACAACACATGACTGATGTCAACTTAATGCACACAACATTATAACAAAAAAAAGTGCTGAAAGAAAACAAAACAAAACTAAATATCAATCTGTGCATGACAGTGCATAATGTATTGTTTGCCAAATCATTATGCAGGCTTATAACAACACGGCATCTAAGTCAACACATCCCCTATCCACTGCTTTCCTCTGCTTTGTAGAAAGTAATGCTGTTTCCCCAGGGCATCACTAGAATCTTGATATTGGCTACCATATGAGACAGTAAAAAGATGCTCTTCATTTTTATTAAATGTAGACACACTATTGAGGCGATAATTTAATAAAGCAGCTGCTGCTGGCATTTCACATTACGAGTCTGCTTTAATATAGATATATATTTCATTTCCTTTGCAGCCGTCAGCGTATTCAATATGTTGAGGCATACTACATAAAAAAACTCTTCATCATTAATTACAAAAATGAATATTCATAGATTCATGTGTTGTTGCATCAAATTATGTGATTCATGTGCATGTGTTTATGTATTCGTATAGATGTATTGTTATAAGCTGAAGCTCTACAGCCATGAAAAATGCCCTTCAGCTGCTGAGAATTTACAGAGACATAGCACCACAATAAGCCCTGCCGTGACAGCCTGATTTTTCTCTTTGAGTATCACTAAAATCTTCTCAACTAGAAACCCTGTGAATTATAATTTATGAGAACCATATGGGAAAAAAGCCAAAGGTACATGAAAACAGAAAGACAAGAAGGTAGAAGGAATCATACACATCTCCATCACAAATCGAAACTTGCTACACCTACGTGTCTTCAACAAGAATGAACTCTGGATAGGGTAAAAAAAACAGCTAAACTGGAAATTTATTTTGATTTGACTCAAAAAGATTAATCTAACCTAATGACTCCTGTGTTTTCCTGATTAAAATACAGCCTGTGTGTGATGTTCTCCTGGCAAAAGCCAACACATTTCTCAATAGTGATGACTTGAGGGCAAATCAGAAACATTTTTGTAACATTTCAGTTTTGAAACAGCACAGGGATTTGATCCTCTTTTGTGATCTTTGCATATAACAACAAGTACACAGGGCTAAAGATTTTGAACCATACAAGCTTGAGGACAGAACAAGGCTACACTGCCTTCTGCTGAGACCACATTCCTACAAACACACCAACAAACCGGCCCGTTCCTAATTACGTATTAATGAGAAGGGTGGTGTTGAAATGATACATCAGTAACAATTACATTGATTTATGATCCCTAGCTCATTCCCCACATTATTGGCTATGCGAGGATATTGTAAACGGTTTCTCAATATGAGCTCCCTGAGGGCACTGTAGCTTTATGAGGAGGATCTATCCAGTGTCTCTGCTGGTAACTGAAACTCCCCAAATAGCACTTTGCTCTTAGATTTACTACACTGACTTGCATTAATATGCAAAGATTGTCATAGAAATCTAAGTTAAACACTGATGGATAAAATTATACACAAGCTAAAAATACTACCATTACAAACTTGTAGGACCATTTAAAATATTACAGATATCGAGCGGAGACCAGCAGTCGGGTCAACATTTCTCTTCTCACGATGAGGGGGGAAGCTAGAAAGAGAGATTTGCTGGTTTAATTAAGGATGAGAATGCACAACCTACACCGCCCTCACATCGCAGGTCAAAGACCCGCAGCTAAATTACAGTCATCGAAAGGATGCATGAGAAAACGGCTCTCGTATTCAAACTCGGCCTCTATCACCGAGCAAATTTTGACAGCACTATAGAGCTTCAATCACCTACAGAGAAAATAATGACATTTCTCAGATGAGACTGCAAATCCATAACGTGTCCAATCAACAAAAATCATTATCTTCGAGAATGAAGTCTGACAATCCAGCATACTGGATTTTTAACGTTTCTGGGAAGAAAAAAGTTCCCTTAATTAATGTATCAAACTGTTAATAAGATAAGAGATTCTGCTATATTTAAGCCAGAGCACATCATTAAAGTAGTTCAAGCACGTTCTGGGAGATTTCAATGCTTTTTTCCAACAATTAAACCAGACTGCATTAAAATAATTATGGAGAAGGACATAATCACAGAGGCCACCCATGTTCACAAAAGCCTAATCGTACATTTTAATTAAAAGCTACACAGAGAACAAACCACACTAGTCTGATTGAAAGGTTTTGATCTTAAGTGTTTGCTTGAACAAAGCGGTTCCCCGAATTGAACATGAGCTGTTTAAGTACTCACCGCTGTGACTGCTATACAATATGAACTTTTAATGGTCTGTAAAATCAATACCTCAGCTTATTTCATCCATAATGCATATAACCGGTCTCATGCATTTTAGGATTGGAGTGTAGTGATGAAGCGGAGGGAATGTGCGCTGTGCAGGGACACTGGAATGCACTCATGCCTCTGTGGAGCAGCAGAGACCTGCTGGTTAATGAAGAGGGCTTCTGACCAGGAGGTCAATACCCTGCTTTGGCTTTACCTCCTGCAGCTGTGTCCCTTTTACTCAAGCCATGCTGTGACATGTCTGCTTGATCTTTTGGTTAGGAGATGTGAGAACATCACAAATTCAGAACATGGATCTGTGGCTCTGCATATACAGCAACTGCTGGCTTTCTTCTTGCTCTGATTTGTGACAGCCGAGTCTGTGATCGACCATGTACCAATCTAAAGTTACTGTTCGAGCTGTGCACATCTAACGAATGATACTTTATTCTTCTAAACGTCTGTTAAAATTTGATCAAATGTAACTACATTGGTATTCCATTTGTTTTATTGTTAATGACAGACTTTTCTATTGATCTCAACACTCAAAGCACTAGAAGCATTTACAGTTCTAGTAATGTGGCCATTGAAGGTATACAGTGTGTAATTTTTTGTAGGATTTATTGACAGAAATGCAATATAATATACATGTATATACATATATGTCTTCATATATGCATAAAGACCTTACATAATGAAGCGTTATGTTTTTATTGCCTTAGAATGAGCTATTTCTACCTATCTTTTGCATGGAATTCGCCGTGTTGTTTTTACAGTAGCCCTAAACGGACAAACTGCTCTACAGAGCACATTTCGTAAATACGTTATCTCATTCGGCAAAGAAGCAAAAAAATGAGAATATCTTAGTTCTGTGTCAGCCACCGTAGTGCTTCAAAAGGGAGGGGTGGAGTGAGCCTTTGGTTGCGATTTAAAAAAAGGTTGGAGCCTGTGTGGCACCATTTTGTGTGACTACAGTGATATGTTTACATCCCAAACACACCCAAATAAGTTCAAAATATTAGCTGTTTCTCTCACTAATGTGTAATTTTGCTTCACAAGACATGTATTATAAGGGATAGTTCACCCACAAATTAAAATTCCGTCATCATTTATTCACCCTCTTGTCATTTCAAACCTGTATGACTTTCTTCTGCAGAACACAAAAGAAGATATTTTTAAGAATGTTGGTAACTGAACAACGGCGGTACCCATTCCCTTCCATATGAACACAAAACCAATGCAAGTCAATAAGTACCGCCGTTGTTCAGTCACCAATATTCTTCAAATGATCTTCTTTTGTGTTCTGCAGAAGAAAGTCATACAGTTTTGAAATGACAAGAGAGTGAGTAAATGAAGACAGAATTGTCTTTTTTGGGTGAACTATCCCTTTAACCCCTGGAGCCTTGAGTTTTTTTTAGCTTAAAAAATTAGGCAGTATCTAATACTATTATAATGCATGAGCCAGGTTTTAGTTTACTACTTCAACCGTATGAAGAAAGAAAGACATGTATACCTAGAATGGGATGAAGGCAGTAAATTATGGCATACATTTTGTTTTTGGGTGAACTATTCCTTTAATATCAACAGCTGAACAGTACTATTTAAATATGACTTGGGAAACTTCTTCACGACACACAACAGCAAAACAAATAAGAATGAAAAAGTCGTGCGCAAATCAAATACAAACACGTTGTTCTTGGATGGTAAATCTGTATTGAGGATTTATGTTGGGGTATTTGTAAAACTACACTTGGCATCAATCTTACAAAAGTCTCCAGCTTTACAACATCCCGCAAAGCCGGGGATTTTGCTGGCAACAGGGATAATGGGATTTTCAAAACTGTGTGTGTGTTTGAACGTCTTTAACAAAACATCTCGAAAGATCTTCTTTGTTCTCTAAAAAGCCATCTGACAGTACCGCACCAGTAGGATGTACTTTTGCATGTATGATATGCATTGTTTTGTTCTGTCTTATTTCCGCGTCACGATTTACGCTGTATGACCAGTGCTGCTTGAATCCTATTAGTTGTTTTTGCTCTGTCTGTGGAAGATGTGCGTATGTGAGAGGACTGACACTTAAAACTTTCAATCCTCACCCATCAACAGATCCTCAGCATAACTGCCATGTCTGGGCTAAGAGATAAGGGAATGTCAAGCTGAATTGACTGTATAAGGATTAACTTTTTTTTAAATAATTTATAAGTCTACCTTCCTTCACACCTCAACATACGCGCAGTATTCACAACACTCATTTTCTGGTGTATATCTCGCTGTGTGTACATGCCCTCAGGGAAGCAAAGCTTTGTTTTTTGAGATACTGAAGGTTCTCACAGGCTGAACAGATGTCAGTGCCTAAGTGCTGCCAGGTGTGAGATCAAGCCCAGATAACAAGAATCACTCTCCAATCTTGTAATCAGCCCTGGGTAAATTCCAAGAGCTTCCAGTAACAGTCATCCAGAGAGGGCAAAAAATAGAGAGGCGGGGGAAGAAAATGACTATGTGGCCAATTTCCTCTTCTGTCCATGGCATCTGCCCTCCATCAGCCACAGTCTTGCGTTCAGTGGAGTGTTCATACTTATCTTCCTCATAGTTCCTCTCTCTCTCAAAACTACAGCCTCTTTCCTCGCTACGCTTCCCTTTACTTTGAGGGGCATTGAAGCATTTTGTGTTTCTGAACGCGTGGATGGGCCTATGGGAAATATTAAAGGAATAGTTTGTCCAACCTTCTGTCATCATTTACTTACACCTTGTCTACACGCAACATGACTTTTTCTTACCATAGATTTTGATGAGAATAAGATGAGAATTTTTAAGATCACCAAAGTGCTCTTAAAGTGCATTACTCACCTTTTTGTCGTTTTAAACCTGTATGACTTTCTTTCTCTGCCGTCCACCGAGGAAAAGGGGAGGAGCAGGGAACGGAAAATTCGCTGCCGGCTACCCTCAGCCAAAGAAGCCCCCGCCAACCGCCAGGAGGCGGAGCGGGCCGTCCACCGGACGTCCAGCACCACCGCATAGCACCGCGAGGAAGAGCCTCTCGGCTGGCTGAGGACCGAGCAACAGCGTTTTTGGAGAACCGGACCAAATTTTTTTTTAACAATCACAATAAACTTTAATCAAAAATAAACAAACAATAATCCAGCAGTAAAAAGGCCACACAAACATAAACAAAACTTAACATGTCCGGGCCCGGTCCTCTCTCGCCGTATCCTCCTGTCGCTCATCCTTTTATGCTTCCGATCTCCTCCGTGAGAGATGCGAGGCCGGTGTGACGCCCAGCTGACACTCATTATCACTCGCGCCACCGGCCTCGCTCCCTCCTCCCATGGCTCTTGTCACGCCTCCCTCGTCACAACATTATTTAGTACTATATAATTTTTTGCTCTGCAGCACAAAGTCAAACAAGTTTTTACTGGCCCGAGGAAGAGTAAACAATGACAGAATTGTCACTTTGGGGTGAATTTAAATTTAAGGAGAAACATAGGCCTATGTATATTTGAAGAGTTTGGTTCCAAAATGCTCCGTTTTTAAAAAAATTCAAAAATCATGTTTTTTTATTGTTATCATGGTTTTATTGTGTCTTATTGTGCTTATAGCTGTTTTTTTTTTAGTTATTATGGCTTAAATCAAAACAAACCAACTGCAGTTTGATTGATATTAATTGGAATGCACATAAAACATTTAAAAAACGGAGTTATCTCATTTTGGAACCAAACTCTTCATTTGATAACATGACTACATATAAGAGTTTACTAGCTTTCCTGTGGCTCAGTGGTTAGAGCATGGCACTAGTGATGCCAAGGTCATGGGTTCAGTCCCAGGGGATTGCATATAGTCAGAAACAAATGTATAAATCAATGCAATTTAAGTCGCTTTGGATCAAAGCGTCTGCCAAATGCATAAAAGTAAATGTAAATGTACTCACCATCACCGATCTCAGTCAAGCCAAACTTGGTGAAGTCCCACCACAGCAAGCGATAGGTTGTGTTTGAGATGTTGCTTGCTACAGCAGATTGACCATCCCTTAACACAGCACCTTAAAAACACAATTGAAAAGGTTACATTACAGACATAGCATAGACAATATTGTCATGAATACATAGAAAATAATACATTTTTTAATAATCTGCTATTGCTGATATGGTCTGATTAAAGAAAAAAGCATATCTAATAGCATCTGACAACAAGCCCTCTACATTGTGTTGTGGTCTGCAGGGGTCTCTGAGTGCAACCCAAAGCTTGTATACTAAAGAAAAACACAGGCAAATTAAGAAAAGGGCCAAGTGTACAGTCTTCATACTAAAAACAAATATTACAAATTATGAAACTATCCACACTTAAATCAATCTGGAAATCGTGTATGCTAGACAACAGCTCACTCAGCTGGATGTCCCCAATGGTAAAATAAACTCTGTTAGTCTCCAAGCACTTAGCAAATCAGACGATACACACAGCACTGAATTCAATACAGGTCTCTGTCTGCACCATAACTCTTCTCAGAGGTAAAAAGGCGATGCCGGACTGTCCTCTTCAATGTTCAGCCCTGTCACCATAATTACAGAAGGAAGGAAGGCAAGCTTTGGCCGAACAGTACACTTAGAGGTCCATTTGCCAGTAGAGGGTCGATCCTGGGCCCGGCAAATAGATTAGATTTGCCTGTTATGACCTGGGCTCAAGGAGATGTAATGCAGACATAAATATCTATTATGCAGCTTCTCCCTGCACACTGCTGTCTACCCATTACTGCCAACAGACACCCAGGTGCAGCGAGCTGGCATTCAGACTTTCGGGAGCTGCTCTAACAGCCATGGACTAATGAGCTGGACAGGTTCTCTTGCTATGAAACACCCTTTGGGAACCAGAATGCTATGGACCTACTCTAAACTTAAGCATAATACTACGGATGAGAGGATGTGCATGCAAACTGAGAGTAAATGTCATTTTGTATGCAAAAAGCTAAAAACATACACAGTATTCCAACAAATGTTTTACAGTTTTACACAGTTTGAACCCTTTAAAGGAATAGTTCACCCAGAAATGAAAATTCCCTCATAATTCACTCACCCTCATACTTCATTGCTTCAATTGAACACAAGTGAATAATTGTACAGTAAAATGTCATTGTGTACTCAAGATGGTCATCTGAAGCAAAACAATACATTGGTGAGAGAAAATGATTAATATGTTGTGCTCATTCAGAGAAACTGAATTCAAATTTAAATATGGCTGCATGTCTATAAATCTCACTGATTCTTGCATGTCTGAGGACTAGCTGTCATTTGCATGTTTTCATCATAATACTGTTTTCAACGAAAGAAAGGAAGTTATATACATCTGGGTTGGCATGAGGGTGAGTAGAGGATGTAAGAATTTTCACTTTTGGGTGAACTACACCCCAAAATACCTGCTATAAAGTTTTTGCTACATATATATATATATAACAGAGACATATCGCCGTTGTGCTTCTAAAACCTCAGATGTTTTTTCAAATGCACAGTTTTTTAGGAAATGGATAAAACGCTGTTCTTTTTAAATGATTAAATACTACAAAAATGTTGTCCAAGTTGACCAACACGTTTTAATACGTTTTATTGGTTAGATATTTGCAAAACCCATTGACAAACATAAAGGGTGATTAATAATAATGATATGTGGAAGAAATAAGCATGAAATATGGAGATACAAGGTTTCAGAAGGACAGCAGCGATATACAGTATAATTTAATCTTAATTTATATGAAGATAAATTAGCTAGTGTACAAGCCCTTAAATGGAAAAAGGACAGAATGGGAGAATGATGGACAGATTTAAAAAGAGTGTGACAATTTACAGTGAAATCTCTATGAATTAATTTAATCTAATAGTGCTGGTCAACAGCAGGGCAGATCATAAAGGAAACTGCACAATAAAAGTCACTTAGATTAATGCTACATAAGACACACTCATGTGCCACTAAGTCATCTTCCAGAAAAGACAAAAAGATAATTACAAATTTTCCTGCAATATAATTTTACTTTAGAGATGTTTGGAGGACTGGGGTGGAACATATGAAAAAACAGACTGAGTTTATAAGCTACACTCACGATTATACAAAAAAATCACTAAAACAAGGCTGAGAGATTAAATATTTATCATCTGTCACAGCACAGTTACGGGCTAAACCTTTTCACAGTAGCCATTTTCCTCAGAGACACACAGTAACTTCACCCTCGAAAATGAAACATTTGGGAGTACGGGGCACCTGAGGTGAATTTTATGAGGTGGACAAATCACTTTGGGGATATATTTATTTATGTATTCATTTACAACTACACAGTTACATAATAAAGAAAGAAGTCGTGAAATGTGGAGAGGGACTTTAAAACCTGGTTCAAAAGTTCACAGCAAGTATGCATCTTGTTTGTTAATACCCAAAACCATTTTTATTAACAGATACACATTTCTAAACTGAGGCCATATGATTTTTTATACATCTCCCTGGCTGATGTTATTGTCAAGAGGTATTCAGTCAGCCTCAGACATGTTTTCACCAATCTCATCATGTTGAGTTGTCCCTGACAATTATTCAAAAAGAGAATTCTAAAGAGAAAAAGAAAATGAGCGTACAGAAACAAAACAGCACACACACCACACCATTTCTTAACAATATATTGAGCATAATTTTATAATAATGTCAAGACAGAGAGGACCCAAACTGCTACTGAGCGGACCTTGATGTGCCTGGTATAAATTTGATTGCATTAGAAATTAGCGTTTATTTATTTGTTATGTCAAAAGGCTTTTTGCAGTCCGGACAGACACGTCTTGCAATCCACATTCGGACCGGAGTCTGCCAGTTGGTGATCCCTGAATGGTTGCTCTGTCAGCTGTAGTTCAAAGAGGAGAGAGTTCTGCACAGGTGGCTGAACAGGAGACATAGCAACAGAATAGAGTCAGAGATGCACTCATTCACACACCATCACAAAGAGCTGATGTTTCAGACAAACCATAATTCCTCATAAATTCATGTAATTTTCTCCCACTATCTCGATTTACTTATTATTTCATGAACCTTACAAGTATAGTGTCAGACGAAACAATGATTCCATGGCACTGGGACATGATTTGATTTGAAAGTTTGGATGGTCAGTTTAACAGGTTTCAGAGTCTGGCAAGGTCAGCGCTTCCAACCCTGCAGGCTGATTAAACTTCTGCTTAACACCGATTACGGTCTCTACAATACTCTCAGACACAGGCAGTAAGCACAGAGGAGGTCAAGTCTTCACAGAGAGCAGGAAAACGGTTACAGCCATTAACTAGTCTCCATTCCAGCTGGCAATGTTTGTCTGGATACGCTTCAACAACTTTGTAGTAATAATGCTGTGCCATGTGGATATATTTTAAATGCATGCACAACAAATCTGACAGCCCGCATGCTATTTCCCAGAGGCTGTGGCTTTCAAAGGATAACAGTATTAAAACGATAAAATGGCAATATTATTTCAAAATGAACTTTTCTATTGAGTAGCTAATCAAGTATGTTGACACTTCAATCTTGCAAAGCCTCGCATTTGCCCCCACCAGAGCTTTCAGAGCAGACATTTTGAGCCTAAATGGATCCATTAAATTTGGTTAAGAGTTCTCTGCATGATTGTGATTTGCAAGAGAGAGCATTTGCCAGAATAGACTTATTTTCTCCATGCATAGTACTTTTTACTGTGCTATTTTGAACTGTGTTCTTCTGGGAACACAAAACGAGACATTTTAAAGTATTTTGACCCTGCTCTTTTCCCTATACAATAGGGAATAGGTAAATAAGAAATAAGCAAACCATGTAATAGGCGAGTATATTATGAGTATATTTAATTTTGGGTAAACTATCATTTTAAAGGCAAAATTACCTCCAAAATGAAAATTGTAATTTATCAGAATTTACTAATCTTTACTCATCATGTCATTCCAAACCTGTATGACTTTCTTTTCCTCTGTGAATTACAAAAGAAGGTATCTTTAACAACAGTGGCAACAAAACAACACCACCGAGTTTTCAGTGAGTAAATATGTAGTTCTTTTCTACATTATTTAAAACAATTGTGTAAGTAATTGTATCACACCTTCAGTGTTCTCACTGTTGGGGCTTCTTTCTGCGATAAAAACCGGCTGCCTGTACCTTATCCCGCTTATTACACAGTTACTTGCCAAATGAGAAAAAAACTGGACATGAAATGTGAATTTGAAATATTTTATTAGCTCATTTTTACCAAATGCAGAACTTCCATGAGGAAAAGCGGTTTACTTTCGGTTTTAAGGTAAGAAACGATGTTCAAATGTCACAAACAGGCAATTTGTTTTAATAATTTGTAAATATAACGTCATATTTGTTATTAAAATACATTTTTAGTTTTAGTAAAATTTTTCATAGTTTTGAGAGGTTGATATCTGGGAATAACAAACCTGCAAATGACGCAACTGGTCAATCACAATCAAGCATTCCAATGCGCCATGTTATATATATATATATATATATATATATATATATATATATATACAGGTGCTGGTCATATAATTAGAATATCATCAAAAAGTTGATTTATTTCACTAATTCCATTCAAAAAGTGAAACTTGTATATTATATTCATTCATTACACACAGACTGATATATTTCAAATGTTTATTTCTTTTAATTTGATGATTATAACTGACAACTAATGAAAATCCCAAATTCAGTATCTCAGAAAATTAGAATATTACTTAAGACCAATACAAAGAAAGGATTTTTAGAAATCTTGGCCAACTGAAAAGTATGAACATGAAAAGTATGAGCATGTACAGCACTCAATACTTAGTTGGGGCTCCTTTTGCCTGAATTACTGCAGCAATGCGGCGTGGCATGGAGTGGATCAGTCTGTGGCACTGCTCAGGTGTTATGAGAGCCCAGGTTGCTCTGATAGTGGCCTTCAGCTCTTCTGCATTGTTGGGTCTGGCATATCGCATCTTCCTCTTCACAATACCCCATAGATTTTCTATGGGGTTAAGGTCAGGCGAGTTTGCTGGCCAATTAAGAACAGGGATACCATGGTCCTTAAACCAGGTACTGGTAGCTTTGGCACTGTGTGCAGGTGCCAAGTCCTGTTGGAAAATGAAATCTGCATCTCCATAAAGTTGGTCAGCAGCAGGAAGCATGAAGTGCTCTAAAACTTCCTGGTATACGGCTGCGTTGACCTTGGACCTCAGAAAACACAGTGGACCAACACCAGCAGATGACATGGCACCCCAAACCATCACTGACTGTGGAAACTTTACACTGGACCTCAAGCAACGTGGATTCTGTGCCTCTCCTCTCTTCCTCCAGACTCTGGGACCCTGATTTCCAAAGGAAATGCAAAATTTACTTTCATCAGAGAACATAACTTTGGACCACTCAGCAGCAGTCCAGTCCTTTTTGTCTTTAGCCCAGGCGAGACGCTTCTGATGCTTCCTGCTGCTGACCAACTTTATGGAGATGCAGATTTCATTTTCCAACAGGACTTGGCACCTGCACACAGTGCCAAAGCTACCAGTACCTGGTTTAAGGACCATGGTATCCCTGTTCTTAATTGGCCAGCAAACTCGCCTGACCTTAACCCCATAGAAAATCTATGGGGTATTGTGAAGAGGAAGATGCGATATGCCAGACCCAACAATGCAGAAGAGCTGAAGGCCACTATCAGAGCAACCTGGGCTCTCATAACACCTGAGCAGTGCCACAGACTGATCGACTCCATGCCACGCCGCATTGCTGCAGTAATTCAGGCAAAAGGAGCCCCAACTAAGTATTGAGTGCTGTACATGCTCATACTTTTCATGTTCATGCTTTTCAGTTGGCCAAGATTTCTAAAAATCCTTTCTTTGTATTGGTCTCAAGTAATATTCTAATTTTCTGAGATACTGAATTTGGGATTTTCATTAGTTGTCAGTTATAATCATCAAATTAAAAGAAATAAACATTTGAAATATATCAGTCTGTGTGTAATGAATGAATATATACAAGTTTCACTTTTTGAATGGAATTAGTGAAATAAATCAACTTTTTGATGATATTCTAATTATATGACCAGCACCTGTATATATATATATATATATAGGGAGTGAAAAGTATAGTAACAATATGTATATAAACCAGTTTTCCAGAGCACAGCCATCATTTTTTAGCAGCATCTCAATATCAGAATCCCCTTACTTAAAAAAATTGAAGGTGCTAAGGATACATGACCCCTGAACCCCTCATTCATCAAATGGAAGAATAAGGAGCAGCTGACAAGCATTACCAATGCTCCACCTCACAACAACGGGTCACTACCTGGAGCTACCCAGAAAGACAGAAAAAAGAAACAAGAGAAAATAAATAGAGAGACCTCAGCTGAACTCTCTAGCTGTGTTTTAAAAGTGACTCTGCTGGGTCTTCTTAAGCAACTCTTACCCAAGGGATGAGTCTTTGTATGGACTCTTGTATGCATGTGGTGCTAAATGAGGTCATCGTAACTGTCCCATTTAAAGACTAAATTAAGTTTCCTCTTTAAAAATAAAAGTAATAAAGTAAACTAAATTTACTTCACACAACAAAAAATTACCAATTTTTCCAAGCAGCAAAACACAGTCATATGTATATCTTCACTGACCTGCCAGAGACAGCGAGAAAGTCTGGCGGAAGAAGCATTCCATTAAAGATAAACCGGTCTTTGCTGCAGTTTTTCATGCTCTGAAAAGTCCATATAAACTGGGTTTCTCTCTGACAATAACAGCCGGAGGGATTCGACAGGCCTGCAGTGCTGGGTGGAGCAGGACTGAATGGATCAGAGTCATGCAACATTAGAAAGCGTCGCTGTTCTCCATCACTATCCCTTCGTTTATTACATTCTCCATCCTAAGGCATCCCGGCTCCTATCTGTACTGTAGTTGAACAATAAATAACACAGTTTTTTTAAATGTACACTCTCTAAGGAATTGTTCACTGCCTTGCTTAGGGTCTTGTCATACATGTTTAGTATCAGATCTAATGAAATCTTGGTTTGAGATCCACATAACCTTTAAATGAGAAATGAATCACAGCTCTGACGGGAGGGTCTTCTGACTGATTTCAATTAAAAAGCTGCACTGTCTGATACATCTGATTATTCTCTGTGCAAAACTAACTCAATTATACAGTATAGGGAGAAAAATGGTTGACAGTGAAATATATATCCGGGTGTAGGTAAAAAAAACAGCTGAAATGAATATTAGTTTGCTCTTTGCTGCAGGGCTTATACAAGGTTTTCTGAGAGCAGTTAGAAAAGGTCCAAGTTTGGAAAAAGGGGGACGATCTGTGCTGGTAATTGTAGTCGAATTGGATGTTCGCCTGGGAGTTCACAATAACAGCCCTCCCCTCTCATATCCGAACAAGGACCAATCATGTCTCAGGGCTACGCCATGACCCTCTGCAAATGTAAAATCTAATAGCCGCCCACAAAACATCCCATTACTGAACTTTAATCCTAATTAAATCCTGAGTCTGATTACTGGATGCTGGGCATTGCAATTCCCTGAAAAATTCAACATGATTAGTTCACCCTCAGCGCACTAGACAATTGCCAAAAACGAATGTAAAAGCGATTTTCAAACTAACACACAACAGTAATTTAACTTACTGTAAAAACATTTACATGTATACATTGGACTACATCATAGCTGCACTCGTCAGGCGAGAGACTGCAGGTGATCTGCAAAATAACGGCATGATGCTCTTTTCTGTGTAAGCTGGAGAGGGGTTGGAGAGGGGCATTTCTGAACCTCACATCACATACTGCAATTAGTGTGGGCTGAAGATGCCTCTGTGTGTGGGAGAAAGAGAGAATGCTTGTGTGCAAAAGTGCAAAATTGTGTGGAAATGTATATTGTGTTGAATTTGTGCAGGATGTTTGAAGAGGGGGATCTTTGAAGTTAGACAGATGTTACAGGGAGGTTTGCACTCAAAAGTTGGTTGATAAATATTTGCCAAGTCAGTATCCTTTCCACTGATCTCTCCAAAGTGTTATTTCCTAAATGTTTGTATGGTAGAGAGACTTTCTGGAACAAACAACATCAAGCAGTGCTCCATTCGTTCTGTCTGGTTCTTCTGCACTTCTTAAGAGATGTGCAGTGGTACATCAGATGCAGCTGACAGCTGGTTGAGACAGTTTTAGAAAATAACTGTGTCTAGCGCATGCAGGTGTACTGGTAGGTACGACTTGTGTATTTCGGGACTGTTGAGTGCTTAGATGTACCTGGAGTGTGCAGACAGGTTTTAAGGTAAGAGTTAGGAGAGCTAGCAGACAGGTGCTGGTCATATAATTAGAATATCATCAAAAAGTTGATTTATTTCACTAATTCCATTCAAAAAGTGAAACTTGTATATTATATTCATTCATTACACACAGACTGATATATTTCAAATGCTTATTTCTTTTAATTTGATGATTATAACTGACAACTAATGAAAATCCCAAATTCAGTATCTCAGAAAATTAGAATATTACTTAAGACCAATACAAAGAAAGGATTTTTAGAAATCTTGGCCAACTGAAAAGTATGAACATGAAAAGTATGAGCATGTACAGCACTCAATACTTAGTTGGGGCTCCTTTTGCCTGAATTACTGCAGCAATGCGGCGTGGCATGGAGTCGATCAGTCTGTGGCACTGCTCAGGTGTTATGAGAGGCCAGGTTGCTCTGATAGTGGCCTTCAGCTCTTCTGCATTGTTGGGTCTGGCATATCGCATCTTCCTCTTCACAATACCCCATAGATTTTCTATGGGGTTAAGGTCAGGCGAGTTTGCTGGCCAATTAAGAACAGGGATACCATGGTCCTTAAACCAGGTACTGGTAGCTTTGGCACTGTGTGCAGGTGCCAAGTCCTGTTGGAAAATGAAATCTGCATCTCCATAAAGTTGGTCAGCAGCAGGAAGCATCAGAAACGTAGGAACACGGAGACCAAAAGATGGAACATTCAGGGATGCCTGAACCATACCACTACAAATACACCTGATTTCTGAAGTTAAGCAGAGTCAGTGAAGGTTCAGTACTTGAAGTGACAATGAGTTGGCGTGAGTGATTACAGCTTTATTAAAGTTGCTTTGAAACGATGCAACATTGTAAAAAGCTCTATATAAATAAACAGATAAATGAGACTTGTTCTCATTAGTTGCACTAATTTTTATACAAAGTAAATAGTTGCTAACTAACCAAGATGATGCTGTATGAAGCCAAACATCAGCTTTGTTAATTGTGCATGTTTGGCACGTCATGAGGATAAATAGATGACGATAGAGAATTTTTTTGGTGTGCTATCCCTTTAATGCAGCAAAGTAGAAGCTAACACAACTATTGCTAAAGAGCCTTGCTGAGAGCCCTTCCAGCCAAAATAGCAAAGCGAGTGGGCGAGATAGCACTCATCACTGACCTGACACAGGACGTTATACAAACATTTTTGGGAAATTTTATACCTAACAAAGCCTTCAGTGAGTACCTGGCCCATCTAATATTAGAGGGTGAACGTACCTGCAAGAACCCTATTAACGGATGAGTGTGTTGCCAGGCCCTGCTTCCCTCTCTCATGGAAGATTCCAGCATATGGCAAAAACTCGGGCAAGAGGAACTGCCTGAGAGAGGAAGTACAGAGAGCGCGTCAGAGAGAATGAAAGGACAAGTGAAGTCAACGTTTTAGATTTTTGAAAGAATGCGTGGAGTGTAAACAGACTCATTTTCCTAGGGACAAAGCGACCGGGGGGGGGGGGGGATGGGGTAGGGGTGTGCAGACACGCGTGCGTTATTGTCTCCATACACACAGATGTAATACTGGTTAGTAACAATAATCACCAATAGGTAGATCACAATTTACGTACGCTCACACAATGGTTGAAAGCCACAAAACTCGTTCATGAAGTCCTTAGTTCAAACGTGTAGCTTTTCTTTAATAGTACCACTGCAAGTATTCTCAGCTGAATGAGGACATTCATTCACTTAGGTAAATAATATGGGAATGATGGATAAAGAAATAAAAGAAAAGAAGAGGAAATTTGTGGCAGACATAAATATTAATATAGAGGCTAACTGAAAGACTGATGGGTTTCATAAGTATTCTGATGAATATGGATCTGTGGTCCCAAGCTACAATGAATGCTCAACTCTTCAGCCAGCGGGTGGAATTATTCATCAGTTCAGAGGAGGGCATCTAATGTGTGCCAAAAAAAAAGAGAAAGGGGGCAGAGGGGCTGCGTGGTTTGGAGTGGAATGAAGAGCTGATGCTGAATGAACAAGGGGAGGGTTTAAAGGGAGGGAAAGGGGCATTTTTGGTGCTGATGGTCCCTCAAAAGAACAAACGACTAAACCTCTAAACACGGACAGCTTGTTTTAAAAATAAAAAGTGTTTTTATATTAAATATGTGACATGGGGCTTTATAACTTTGCCACTTAAATTAGAGAGCATTGCTGATAATGAGATCGAGAGGGAGTTGTAATTTTATTATCTACAAGTGTAAAAAAAAGGATTAGTTAATTCAACAACTATTCTAACAGAAAACACTGTTCTTTATAGCCCTGGCTCCCCACCAACCCTCCACCTGTGACACAATCTGCCATCGCGAGTCTCCTCCAACGTCAGCTACAGTATAACCAGTGTCTGTCACACACTGTATCTTGAAGCAAAAATGATATATGTAGGCAATCAAATAACTTGAATAATGTAGTCAATGTTAGCATTAATATTTTGTGGCTGCTGGCTGGATAACATTTGTTTCTTCTAACATGTGTGCATGTATGCTTTGTGTAAACCAAGGTCCTGAGGTCTCGATTCCCCCCCCCCCCCAAGATGTCTGTTTCACCTACTTAACATCTTGTTTTTTCCCTTCATTGTTATCTTGGTACACGGAGAGTTTTATAATGGACTATTCATTGTAAATCTTCTTTGAAACATGTTATACAATACGAAAAGTGCAATGGAACTGAATAAACACAACAGAGTAATAAAAAATTCTTCCCTGACTAAACTATACAAAGAATTGCACAATTGTGCCCCAGGCAAAGCACAGAGCAAAAACCCTACAGCAATACATTGCTACATCCCATCAGAAGCCAAGGTCAATGCAAAGAGCGTGCACATAAAACGCTATAAGAAGCTCTGCTAGCGGCAACTCTGGCAAAATTGTTGGCAAGCTCAATAACAGGTCGGTTGAAAAGCAAAAGCGAAAACATTCTGGCATTCAGCGCCTGGCTGGTATGTTTGCCGGGTTGCCTAGCAACAAACCAGAAAAACTAAATCCGTGGAGGTTTTTACAGGCGGATGGATATGTGCAGGTACGAAGAACGCAGTAACAATCGCAGGCTTTATGTGTTTGTGCTTGTTTACTTACTCGAACTCTTCAAAGTCGCCTGCGTTGTTCTCTGCACTGGGGGCGGGGCCACGGGAGAGGCTGTCTGGATTAGAGGAGTGGGGTCAGGGTGACAGAGAGAGCGTAGCCAAATGCTGTCACGTCAAGACAGATACTGGATCATCATACGCTGTGTGTGCATAATGTGCTGCGGGAGACAACCTTCACACACATAACACACACAGAAATAACAGTGTTAGTTTCACTGAATAATACAGCAAACAAATCACCCAGCTGATGACAAACTAATGATAAACACAACACAACTGAATTAAGCTAATACTTGTAAATTTTGAATATTCTTTTTATTAACAGTATGAGCTTTTTCTGTACATCCAGAAATTAGCATGAATCTCCTAATTTTAGCTATACAGAGAACAATCATTTGGGCAGTTACAGTAAGACAGAAAACGCACCGGGAGCCTCTTCCTGTCATGTAGTAGTAGTTGTGCAGGGGCAAACTGACACCTTAAAACCAATGAGAGTTATATAATAAGAGTTAAATCCAAATAAACCCCAGGGTTCGACAATTGTGACATTCCCACCAGCCACATGAGAAATTAACTATTTATAAAGTCAGAGAACTCACACACTCACATGTTCAATTACAGGACAGAATCTTGGCAGAACTTCTCAGAACTCCTCAGGAAATGTAAAACAGCCAAAATAGTGACAGTCTGTCTCGAAGACCCTCAAGACAAAACACACACACACACACAGAGGACGTGTTTACTGATGCCAACGTTTTAGCATTAGCAAACTATTAAACAGTTTATCAGCATGTGTTTGAGGATGTTGTAGATTTAGTTTCAGACAAATGAGGAGGTAGACAGGCAGACAGACAGAGAGATCCACGAAACAACAGTGTAAATAGTGCCATTTACCCCTGGGTCTGAATGTGTTGGAGTCAGACTATTTCTCTGCCCGAATGGCTTCGATCATCAGGTACACTATCCCCAAGAGAAAATGAGTCTGTTCTCGTAATTCACAGGTTAGAGGTGCGGGTCGGTCTATGTGTTTGTATGTACCAGCCAGTGGGAGTCCGTGCTAACAATCTGTCTTGATCCCGAACCACAGCTAATTCCCCAGAGCCTAACAATGACTCACTACTAGCCATGAACTTGCTTTATTATGAGCCTCTCTCACAGAGTTAGAGAATGCTGACAGGCTATGTGTGCGTGTTTGAATTAGGGGGACATTGGGGCGCTGGCAGGTCTGAAATGTCACACCGCTGTCCAGCGGCATGACACACACTGTTCCTCATTACCCAGAGATCGCAGGCCAAACAGCCGCAAGAATCAGTGCGACTATGAAATTCACACTCCATTACACAACAGTCACACAATTACCGGCCCTTCATACACACCAACAAACAAACCAAGGGTTGGGGGAGATGTATTTGAAGCATTGCAATATTTTACCTCAAAAAATTGTGATAGTCTTACAGCAAGAACAAATCGTTTTTGTTATTTTACACATTTAAGGAGGTGAATGGCGTTCAGAGAAAGTTACTTCGAAGGCGTGTTGTAGGTCAATGCATACTTTATTTCTATCCAAACTTGAAACGAGCTGATAATTTAAATAAACTAAATTCAAAGTAATTTCAGTGTAACCGTATGACGACACACATGGGTCGCCAGGGTCCCTGCTGATCATCTAAAGTCAAGCCAAACATCACTCATCAGAGATCGAAAGGAATCACCTGGCAGGGTCAGGGTAGATGGGATGGTCCCGTGACCCAGAGATGTCATGTCGTGAAAGAGAGAACAGGGACGACCCATCAGCCTCCTAAAAAAACACACCAATAGATGTAAGAACACCAAAATCTCAAGCTGCACACATCATCATATACATACCCGCTTAGTTAATTTCAAGTACTTTCACTTCTTGTTTACATGAAGCATATCCCAACAGGTCCTTCACAAACGGACAGACTATTTTCCCAAAAAAGACCATTTTTCTTTTAATTTCCATCACTCTGTTACTACAGTAACACTCCCCACCAACCGCCATTACAATCATTACAAATCTCATTAAACCGCACAAGAACATTAGTATGCTCATTACCGACTGCTACGCAAGGGCTAAATGAATATAATGTGTAAGTAATGATGTGCGGTTTTCCAAGCATGGCTAAGAATCGGTTAATAACCCGTTAAATTGGGGCATTTGTTAAATTCGAGTCTGTACTGTTCCCGATACATCAGAGAGTTTGCTGAAGGCCATTAAAAGAGAAGACAGAGTCCTGCAGACGAAATCATGCTGCTTTGGACTGGCAGGGAACAAAACTAGATGGACAGTAGTGTAGCGCGAGGGGCATGACTCAGTGTGTTGTGTGTATGCGAGCGTTTCTTGTGTGGGTGTGCTCGGCTCTTCATTAGAATGCCATCTTCTGCCCTTTGACTCGCAGCGAAAAACAGAATGGATCGATTCGGACTCCTTTCCAGGCAGTTTGGTTTGTTTGCTTCCTTTGACTCTCTTAAATACCAAGATCTGCATTTGAACAGAGATCAAGCAATTATAGCCCTTAAAACTGTACGAGAATATTTTAAAAATCTGGGTTTTTTATCACACGTTGGTTACAACCCCCCTTTGAAGTACAGAACTTTGAGAAGTCATGTGATCCTCATTGTTCACAGTTTTTACATGGTTTGTGTTTACAGTAGCCATCCATTACATGTCAGTAATTGTTTTTCTCTGTATACAGCAATGTGGTTGTTTACTCTACTGTTATGAGGCAGCTGGTAATTTAAACAGTAATGAGGTTGCTTTCTATTACAGGTACACGTTTTTTATTGCAGGTAGCGTTGACAACCTTCGGTAACACTGAACTGGAGCAGAACTCATGGGAAAACAGCAAATGGGTATAAACCCTTTTACTCTTCTGCATAAGTGAAGTGTGACACGGTTTCATGGCACAGCACAATCAAATTACAGCACAACTGTGCACATGGGACAGGCTGATCAGCAACATGAAAGGAAGGATTGTTTGTAAAAGCCCATAACGAGGATAAAGTCCCATAGACTTCAGTCAGTGTTGAGATATTTGAGCAGTTGCATCGATGCAAGCTTAGTGTGATGAGCTACTGCCCCCTAGAGGACTAGTTTTGGTATTGCAAGATACCTGCGGGGAGTTCAAAGACTGTCTCTTACATTTTAGATCCGTTTTCTTTTTTAAAGGAAAATTAAGTTATATTTATGGTTACCTTAACAGTACACGACAAATAAACTCTTCCCAAAAAGAACCCTGAGAAACTTAGCAGTGCTAAGTTCATGGGATCAATTTCCAGGAAACACATATACGGGTGTATAAATGAATACAGTAATTGGAATGCACTGTAAGTTACTTTAAAAAAAGTGTCTGTCTGGTTGTCTGTGCCCTTGGTCATGCATGACTATTAATCTTCAGAGATGTCTAGAAAAGTAGACAACTGGTATCTGGTAATTCAATATTTAGTTTACATAATATAAACGAGAGTGTGACCCGTGCTGTTGAGGTCATGAAGGCAAGAAGAGAAAGCTTACAAATGTATACTGACAGATTCTTGTGCTCCCTCAAACAGTGGCAATAAAAATATGTCTTACTTGTTTCTGTTGACACTTAAATTTGTTTTAGGTTTCTCACGCAAGTTTGCACAAATTTGTTTCTTATGTGAGCACTCCAGACCATCTCAGAAGTCTATAATGCAGTTTACTTGTAATATACTTCGTGAAAATAAAGTGAAACTGGAGCCTGTTGTCTTCAATCACTTCATTTACCCATTACATGACAGCCTATAAAGACTAAGACGCAAAAACCCTGCAGCCATTTGTGTACAGTTGTGTACTGTGAACATTTTCTCCTGCTATCACACAAATCCCCCCCAAAAAGATAGACTAGCTGTATAAATTGACTAGATGATATCTACTTCTGATTAGTTGACTGCAATCCTTACTGTGTAGGATTGTCAGTTTAGGTTAAGATCCAAGAGACTTTTTCACCGCACTCAACTTTTCACCGCACTCAACCGTTTATTATTCTGTGCTATAAGGGTTGATAATCTTGATATTCTGATAAGCATCTCATTACTAATTTCTCTTTCAGGCCTTGATCTGGATGGCAATGAAATGCACACAGGGCACAAACTCAGGTCAAGCTCATTTTATATCAGACTATCCCCAAGATGCCTTAGAAGTGGTATGGTTCTAACTTTTAATTTACAACAATCATGTAAGTTTTAATTTCTCTTTGACATGACCCATTTAAAGGTGCAGTTTGTAACAATTTTGCAGTAAAATATCCAAAAACCACTAGGCTAGTGTTATATATTTTGTTCAGCTGAGTACTTACAATATCTCAAATGTTTCCAACTACTTGTAAATCGTGAGAAAATCGCCATTCTAAACAGTGACACGGGGCTGTGAAGTCGCCTGTCAATGGCGTCATATCCGCGTTATCCTTTGTTACCGCCTTTACAGAAGTAGAAACCGCATGACAACAGTGTCGTGGACAAATGCGGAAGTAGTGTCTAGCGTCTAGCAAACCACTAGCTTGTTTAGAGCAGTCACTTATTTATGGACCACAATTATTCAAAACAATTATAAAACTTTAGCTCATCTGCTAACATGATTTCTCATTCTCGTCTGATTGATGCCATCAGCGGTGGAGTTGAAGACAACAGATCCCATCATTCCACGCTCCTTCACAGCGTCATCAAGCTACGGCATTGTTGTTGTTTTTATTGTGCGCCCTCTAGCGGCGGTTTTTACAAACTGCACCTTTAAGCATTTGAAAAATAACTTGGCCTCACCAGCATAGTCATCATCAGGTGTGTTTCAGGCATTTCCTGGGTTAAGGCTTCTTGCGATACATTCGTTGAACAAGAGGTGGCAGATTGCCTGTAAACATGCTCCACTTGGCCATTTTCCTGGTTGAACACCAGCCCAAAGGCCTGCTTTTTAGATTGACCAGTAGCAGCACGAAGGGAGAAGGGCACATCAGGTTGAGGGATTCTGTGGGTCTGCGGTCAGGGAGGTGAAGATCAGACTGAGGTTGAGTTGTGGTAGACAGGACTAGGTGGCTGACCAGTCCTCTCCGCTGAGTAACCTGATCCTAGATGAAGAGGTTGTGTCAGTGGTTCAGGTGACTGTGCAATGGGGTTTCTTCACTGTAGAGTGGTTGGTAATGACATGGGCCTGGTTGCTCTGGGTCCATGTTGTTTTTTAGCATTTCCTGAGTCCGCTGTCCCTCCTGACTACTGTTCTCCCAATTAATGCTACCTATGTCCCGAACACGTACTGCATAAAATAATGGTTAAGATTACATTGCTGAATATTGCAGTTTGAAGAATGGCTGATATTATTCTCTTCTTCCGGTGGGCGGTGTCTTCCAGCACCTACTGAGCTGCCCTTCTATGAGACGGTGTCCCTGGTGGAGGAAAGCTCTGTCCAGCAGAAGCCGAAGTGTAAACAGGTGATTGGGTGGAACTCCCTGGCTGTTGAAGGACAGAAAGAAGGCTAGTGGAAGAAGTGCTGGTTCTGGGTGGAGGCATTCTACTACCACTGCCTGTCCAGTCTGACCCAAGTAGACGCCCTCCACCTTCCTTGCCTGGGCTTTGCTGCCAGAAAGGTAGGTGCCATTCCTGCCATATTATGTGAAATGGGTGTATGTTGAAGAGGCCGGGAGTGCAATTATGAGCGTTGATTGAAATGAGGCATCTCCACACTATCCGTTAGAATCTCAGGATCATCGTCATTCTAATATACACAAATACAAAATGAACAGTTAAGTATTTATGAAAAATGTAATTCAATGGTTCTTTGTGGAACCAAAAATGGTTCTTCTATGGCATGGCTGTGAAGAACCTTTTTAAGAGTGAAGTGTGTGTTGGATTCCAACAAAAGCCTCAAAGTGACATAAATTCACCCAACAGCAATGTGAATGACTAAGAGAATGCAAAAAAACTTAAAAGGTATGGGAAAAAATTTGGCTTATTCCATCAAGTCATTTTTGAACTGTTTCTAAAATACATGTATTGTGTTGTTTAAACATGAGTGTGAACTTATTTTCTTGGCAGTACTCAAGATCTGCAAACATGGCATCTTGTTTTGATATTCTAACTTGTTTGACAGTTTTCTACAAATAAAAATGTAATTTATTTGGAATTTGGGAGAAATATTGTCACTAGTTCACAGAATAAAACAAAAAATATTATTTTACCTAAGCACATACCTATAAAGAAAAAAAAGGTTCAGTGAAACTCTGACAAAAGATCATCTACATCTGATATGCCAGTCTGAGGCTACATATTTGATTTCAACTATGTAGTAAGATGATCAAAGAACAAAGGAACTGTAAATCCACTGAAAGTTACAGTGTCGCTTGCATTACAGTGTGCAATTCACAACTGATGATATCAATCTAACAGTAGCAGCTTTCACATGTAACAGTTAACATACTACAGCTGTTTAGTGATTAATAACAGCTGGTGCAATGCATTAATTCACGATACGTGCTTATACTGTAACAGTTAAACTCTAAAAGGGTTTCCTGTTTAAAATTAATTTTAGACCACCACTGGGGGATTATGTTTTGTCTTACCTTTTTTATGTACAAGTCCGATTGTTCTCCTTGAAATTGTAGATATGAACTCAAACATATACGTGGGGGCGCTTAACAAGCAGTGACGTTGCCTGAATCCACAGTCATGATTTCATTTTTCGGGTTTGTATAGGGATAGTGATGATTATTCTTGTTTAATCCTGCAAAGAGTTAATATTAATATAGCTGTGCCTGTGCTGAACATCCATGTAGACAAAACCAGCAGAGCGCAGAACCTTCATAATCAATTACCGACAACATCGACCTATAACACATCAATTGACTCGCCTCATTGCGGAGAGTTCACCAAAAATAAAAAATCTGACTTTTTCGTTCACCATAATGTTGTTCCAAATATGCGGAACACAAAATAATATATTTTGTCAAATGTTTTTTGTCTGTACGATGGAGGTCAAAGGGTCCAATGTCTTTTCCGAGTACTGTAGGGCTACATTTTAAATGATAGATTTGTCAATTTTACTCTTATTATAGGCTCCGTTAGAACTCATACTGTTCGTCTGTATGTATTCATGGCATCCCTGAGAAGACTACTAACAAATAAACAATTTCTTGATTTCAAGTCAATGTAATCACTCTCCATCAAAAGAGAATGGGTTAACATATTAACACCAGCCTGGTATCCAGCTGTTTGACATATTTTCACATTGAGAACAAAAAACTTGTTACATTTACCTGGTGATACCGAGTCTATCCCCCTTTTTAAAAGCAGCCAATCATGTTACGTCTTTTAAAGCTGCAGAAGGAGTTGGCCAATAGAAGCACTTCTCTACCCGGAAACTCGTGCAGCTCGTCCTGTGTTTTCCAAATCGGCCAGACAACGAAATATCAGTGGGGTTACTGTATCTCTCGCTGCTTTTTTCCTCGAGTATGGATTCATATTTTGTGATTCTCGTATTTTTATTTGGTTTCAGTCTTGCCAGTGAAAACAGAACACTCAAATTTGTCACTGTGGTGAGTATGCGTCTGTCTATCAAATACTACTGTCGTCGTGTTGAGTTCATTTAGGACAGGGGTCTTCAAATAAAATTGCTTGAGGTCCAGTAAACGAACCCTCCTTACCAGCCGAGGTCCGGACAATTAAATACCTAAAAACATGAATTGATGGTTTTTGGCAGACCAAAGAAATCAAAATGTCTTTTCATATCTATACGACGGCATAACAATGTCTGACAACAATATAATGAAGGAAAATATGCTAAATGCCCTAATCTCTAAACCTGCACTGAACATAAATTCATTTCAACATTAACAACTTTAAAAGAAAACTAAAGTGTTGTTTTTGCTGAACTGAGATTAATAAATAGCAGCATCAAGTTGTGACTGATCATCCTCTTGATAACATTTCAGCTCTTCTGGTGGCTGTTGCAGCTGAAAGGGGGGTTTGTTTAATATTTTATTTTAGTTCATGTCTTTATTTTCCTTCTAAAAGTGTTTCACACGCAGCCTCCATGCACTCTTTTACTATTTCCCCATCAGCAAAGGGCTTGTTATGTTTTCCCAGTGGCGTAACTTTGTTTTGAAAAGTGGTGGGGACAGAGATGACAAAAACAATACTTTATTCCCAACCAGTTATTACAAAAACAGTTTAACATTTGTCATCTATAGTGGGCGGTCTGTTCATTGGCTACTCTGCTTTTCGACTCCACTGCGTTCAGCCCCGACAAAACATTGCAAGACGTTTTTAAACGGAAACGGTGGCGCGTTTAACACCCTGTTCTGATGACGCAAGAGGCTATTCTATGTGTTCTTTTTAAAGAATTTTCAGAGCCTGATGAAAAAGGTATAAATACGTGTTTAATACTGCAAAATACATTTCTTCAAATTGTTGCGAGCTGCAGCAGGCACATTTGTAAACGACTTGGACCCATTGTGCGAGCTGTCTCTTAATATCACGAGGTTTAAATACAGTGTTGCCAACTTTGGCGACTTTTCAAACCCCTTTAGCGACTTATTTTTCAAAAAGCGACTAGCGACAAATCTAGCTACTCTCTGAATAAGCCTTGGCGACTTAGCGGAACATTCCGCTTCACTTCTACTGCCCCGCGAGAGCGCGTTTTTGCTTTCCCAGCGCAGCACCGCCTCTCTCTGTGTCTAACGTTACTCTGTTCAGTGAGAAGCAGCACATTCAGTTCAGACCGCACTGACGCGTGGTTGAGATACGTTTTGTCGGGGCTGAACGCAGCCCTTAGGCTCGTTTGAGATGGCCAAATTCTGCGCGGAACCGATCACCGGTGATCAGCGCGAGATGCATGCCGGTAAGAAATGTGTCCGAGTTACGTCCGCCTTGCTGTGACGTCATGCTGACGTGTGTCAAAAAACTCTCGCGACGGCCAGGCGCTGTATCGGATTCTTCAGTCTGGCGCAGTTGCTCTCCACCGACTGCGCTGATGAAAAGCACGATGGGAAACAACTTGCTGACGACACAGCTTAAATGCTCATTGGGCGAGAATGTCAGCTGATATCTTTTTTCTTAAGCGTTCAATTAATAAGTCCATTAACTGAAGTAGGTTTTGAGATTTATATGTGGAGAAAACACACCTATGTGAAATATATAGTCCTCATATCCACCTTGATGTAAAAGCAGTGGCAATTCAATTGCATAGATTTAATCTGCGATAAAAAGCGCTTTTTTATTAAAGTATAACAAAAACATAACAAAACTAGATGATATACAGTTTACATTCAAAAACAGACGAGAAAAAATAATAAAAGATAATACAAACCAAACAACAAAGACAAAAAAGAAAGAAAAAAAATCAAAATGTTCAATCCATCCATATTAATAAATTCAAAACAAGAAATATTATTTATATTATTGAATAAGTCTTAACAAAATTCCAGCTTTTTATTATTTGCTTTTGACAGCATTTTTAAATATTGTCCCAAATAATTCTTAAATACTACAAACAATTAAAAAAAATACATTTGGGAATTAAATTCTTAGCTAACAAAAGTAAGTTATTAATATTTAAAAAAAAAGTTTGACCTCCTTTTTCACAGTTTCCATATTATTATTTTTTTTATAATTCACAACATTTTACTAATTTAACCACAATTATTGCACTTTGTCCAGGAATTAAAGAAAAATATGCTCTGAAAAAAGGGTCTGTGTTTTCTGGAAATGAGTTACAGAATTTACACAATATAGGAACTTCCCAGAAGGATAAATATCACATACAATGTATTTTTGGGGGGGTGGGGATACACGGGAAACTTGAAATAGGAGGTTCTAAGTTTAAGCATTTGTTTGTCAGAGAACATATCTAAATTCTTTCGTACAGCCTTGACATGGTTGAGAGTTTGTCTAATATACGATTTAGAACATTTCTCACTTTTAAACTCAGTTGGCCCAAGAAAAATGCGATAAAAAACGTGAACGCTATCTATTCCGTTGCTGACGTTTCCAGTCGACTCGACAGCGCGATTTGGGAAGTGTCCGTCTTGCCTGCGCTGTTTTCACTCCTCCCCTTACTGCAGCCGCTACTCTCGTCTTCTTTTCAGGCGAGGCAAGGTGCATCTCAAACAAGCCTATTGTCAGATACTTGATGACGTCAATGATATGCGCATTAGCGCGTGAAGTCATCACGCAAATTACTCCTGTGTTTTCCTAACATCCGCTGTATTCTTAGCGAACATTCATCATATGCTCGTTCTTGGGCGGTAAGTGAGTGAGGGAGGACCCGTGTAGATCGCTCCTACTGGGCTTTGAGCTAATATATTTTCCGTGTCCTTACCTCGGACTGCTGCGGGTAAGTTTCTTCAAAGTGTCTATGTCTAATTTCATAATGCCGTTTAAGGTTTCCACTTTTGACAACTGCAACAGACTCCGAGCAAATGAGACAAATAAAACCGGTGTCGTGCATCTCGATGCAGGAAGAATAAATGCAAATCACTCGACCCATTCATCTCGGAAAACATGGTTTTCAGCGTCAATTTTTCGAACTTTTGAAAATGACATTGTTTTTCAGTCACTGACAGTTACATCTGTCTGCGCGCTGTGCAGCGACTCTGTCTCGACTCTCTTCACTCAACGACATCTGAACGTAGCAACAGTGCGCAGGTGTTAACTGTCCGTGGCGCCGTAGGACCCATGCTGCTACTGAGCGGACCTTGATGTGCCTGGTATAAATTTGATTGCATTAGAAAATAATGTTAGGCGTTCATTTATTTATTATGTCAAAAGGCATTGAGGTCCGGACGGACGCATAGTTGGTGACCCCTGAAAGAAGATTAATTTAGGCTGCAGCAGGTCAGGCACAGACGCGTTTACAGTATGAAATTTCACACAGAACAGGCTTCTTACTGATCTGTGTTTTGCGAAGGTATTCTGAAAATGAATTTTGATTATGTCTATTTTGTATGTAATATGTCCTTAAGGGTTTTTGTTGTTGCAAACATGTAAACTTGCTCAATCTGCGGTTTTATCACATGATGGGAGATTATATAAAGTTGTTACTTTCATTTGATCTGTATGCAACAAAAAACTGCTTAATTTAAATGAAAAATGAATATACAGTAAGTAGTTTAAATGGCTTTGAATTTTGTCACAAAATTAAGATCACTGCAGGGGAAAACGTGTAGTTCAGAAGCCATTGAGTTTTTGTCAACTTAAAAGTGTTTGCGTAACATGCATTGCTTATAAGTGAAAGCATTCTTGGGACACATTTTTTTGCTTGTAAAGAGAGTAAGAGTTGTGTGTATGCTTATTGTTTGCTCCGAAGGCAAAAAGCTAAATACTGACTGAGGTTAATTGGTCCTTGGTTTAGTGTTATTTTTGTGTAAATAAAAAGGAGATAAGGTGGAGTAGTCACTTTGAACACATCTTAAACCAGAACTGAAACATCAAGAGAGAATGTGTTTGTGATGCACATTTAACCCAGCTGATCTCTGTGAAAGACAAAGATAAAAACGAGATGGAACACATTAACCCAAGCAGAATATCAGTGTCAGTATGGCCATGTGACATGACAAAATGGATTTGCTGATTCAGCTGCAGTTGCAAAATGTAATTCATCCTTCCAAAACAATACTTATGATGTATTTGTCTTCCTGTCAGCTCTATCGCCATGGTGACAGATCTCCAATCAAGGCTTATCCAACGGATCCCTACCAGGAGAGCGCCTGGCCCCAGGGTTTTGGACAACTCTCTCTGGTATGCACACACACAACTAAGTTTATCAAACATACAGACGTTTTTACTGGTCACATGCTACTTGAGGTGACTAAACGATGAAACAATGAAAACAATACAGTCAAAGCTAGTTGTCTAGTGTGAGGGCAACAAACTTTCAGGATCCTGAAACCTCAAAACACAGCAGCAAAACAAAGAAGCTGACTGGCAACTTCAACTTCAAGCACCCTCTCTGCTCCCTCCCCTGCAGATTCGTGGTGAGGCCATCGAAACTACGCACAACTTTAAATTCCTAAAACACTTACACATCTCCAATTATTTCTTGTGGATTTTAAGCACATCTTCCTCGCCTTATTAAAACAGTGCCTGTACTTACAAAAAAGCATTTTTTTCTAAATATATATATTTTTCTATAAAAAACTGCCAAGTACATGAAAGACATCTACACAGTGCGGTATAGAATGAAATCCAAAGCATCAGGAAGGATCCTGTTACCTGGAAAATGATTTCTCTTTCTGCCTACATAGACCTAAATGAAACTAAAATTGACTTTGACAGGGGCATTGTTAGATACAGTATGTTAGCTAAGCTATGATTAGGCTAAATTGACAGTATAGCACATCAGCTTTATTGTTTTTTTTAAATACCGCTACTCAATAAAATATACGTAATTAACTTTTATGTAACTGGTGATAATATATAATTATTTAGTAGATGATAATATATACAGTAGATAGGTTCACATCATATTGAAGAGGAAGTTTGGGTTCCTCGCCACAGCAGTGCAGTGTTGGCTTGCTCACCGGGAGACTGCATTTATTTATTTATTTATTCATTTATTTATTAGATATTATTTATTAAAATGATCTTGCTTGGTCTATAAACACCATGCACTGTGCTGTGTTTTACCTTTCTGTGATTTTCTTATTTGCTCCTGTAAAGCTGCTTTGGAACAATGCACATTGTGAAAAGCGCTATATAAATAAAATTGAATTGAATTGAATTGAATTGAAAGGGCTGGAGTCTTTGTGCTCTAGAAAGCTCCCTGCAGGCCAATAAAAATGCATTCACTTCTTTTAAAATCTCCTTTGTGCCATTGCTGTGCGATAGGGCTGTTATATAATGCAAATGTGCAATATTTTATATATTTTGGGTTGTGGATGGTTTGATTTTCAATGCAGGAAATGAATGGCTGCCCGCTGCACCAGGTGTATGTGTTCACCTTGCCAGCTAGCAGTTTGTTTTCACCTGCTCATAATATGTGCACTAAGTGTGGGTAACCATATATTTTTATATAATTTGAATTTATTTGACAAACCTAAAGCATTATCGTATCACATATTTTCTTTAATATAGGAACCATCCTGTGCGACAAAATAATGTAGCAGATGATTTTTTTAATGAATCTCATTCTCCTACATTTTCAAGGATGGAATGAGGCAACAATTCGCACTGGGCCAGTTTTTAAGAAAACGCTACACAGGATTCCTGAGCGAAGACTATGAACGACATGAGGTCACTGTCTCTCAAAATTCTTATTTAAACATGTTTATTGAACTGTTACATTAGCGAACTCTGAGTAATCAGACTTGTTTGTTGTTGTGCAACTCGGGTCTGACTTCCTTGTCTGTACATTTACACTGCTGTCTTTTTTCTGTAGATATTTATACGAAGTACAGATATTGACCGGACTCTGATGAGCGCAGAAGCAAACTTGGCTGGTCTATTCCCACCTAATGGTTCTAAGGCCTTTAATCCTGATCTGAAGTGGCAGCCAATTCCCATTCACACTGTTCCAGAGGATCAGGAGAGGGTAAAACATCTCCGTACAGCTCTTTTCTCACTTTCTTGCCACCTTCTTGCAGTACACTGAGAGTTGGCCCTTGTCTCCATACTGATGTGGTAATATTTGTACAGCAGCAAGTTTCTGTATGTTCCACTTGACATGCCTACTAACAGAGTGTCATTTGTTTTCTAGCTGCTCTCATTCCCTCTGGAAAACTGTCCACGTTACAAAGAGCTCATGAACGAGACTATGAAGTCAGACATTTTTATTAACATATCCAACACCTACGAGGTAAGTCATATTTTCCTGTAGTAGCAGCTTTATGTGCATGTGCTCATGGACTTTCTGGTAATAACATGTTTTACAGCTGTTATGATACGGTGTTAAACAAAGCAACCTGCAATTTTATGATTTGGGGTTGAATAGCGATGTCGTTGTGTTTTTATGCAGGACTTTATACAGATGGTGAGAAATAAAACAGGTTTGGGCAGAGTCTCTCTTGAGACTGTTTGGAGCGTCCATGATACACTGTTCTGTGAGGTTAGTTACTTCTGTACGTTACGTGTGCCATTGAATTTATGTTATTATGTTAATCTTTGTGTATAAATATTGTCAATATAAACAAAATAAGACACAGTGGGAGGCAATGAGAATCTTTGATGTGACGGGCAATAATCCTGGACGGCAAAAACATGTCTAATGGCTCCTGCATTCCATCTGTTTTTAACACACAGTTGTGTCATGTGTATGTCCTCTAACACTATATAGTGAAATTCTTACATTGTATAATTAATTTTAAATTTCATAAATTTCACAATGAAATGGTTAAGAATAAAAAATTAAAAGTGTAAAATATGTCTGGAATGACTTCTAGTGTTTCAACTCACTATGACATCGCTTGATTCCTAATCGGTTTTATGATTTTAAAACCCAAGTGTTTATACATTAACATGTTTTCTGGTGGTTATTATTCAATCTTTTTTCCATTATTCTCTGTTGCCAGGAAATGCATGGAATGAAACCACCTTCTTGGGTGACTCCGGATGTGATGGGGAAACTGGAGGTGTTAAAGAACTTTGGTTTTCAGATCACGTTTGGAGTCTATAAGAGAAAGGAGAAATCCAGACTTCAGGGAGGTGAGAGCTTAAGACTGGAAAGCATTTTCGTAGTAACAGTTCTACACAAACATAGACAAATGAGTTTGTACTGCAGTGTTGTAGGAACAGAGGGCATGGCCACTACCTGAATTAAACACAGTGATAGAGGGTAAATAAAGTAGCCCCAAAAAGTATAAGGATGCTTTTGAATAATTAAGTCACATTTCAGTGTGTATGCATTTCATTGCATTAGAGAAGAAACAAACATTTGCTACCGTGTATCTGCAATTTACAACAAAACATGTCTTTTGTGAAATGTTTTGCTTGAGATCTCTACTTTTCTAATGCAATTACAATCATAGATTTTGTATTGTGGTTTAAGTATTCCTATACTTTTTGGAGTATGGAATTGTACATTTAAAGAGACAATGGCCTGTACTAAAGACAGATTGGATTACACAAAATGTTGCTTCACTATTTGAGTCACAGGATTGTTTTAAAGCAATATCCTGTGACACTTGAACAGCACTTATGCTCTTTCTCACAGGCCTGCTGTTAGACCAGATCATCAAGAATATCTCAGCTGCAGCAGCTCCAAGCTCAAAACAAGAAGTGAAGATGATAATGTACTCAGCTGTAAGTCATGTGTCATACTAAACATCATGAGCAAACAACCACCCAAAAAGGCCCCTTTGTTCTGTCAATTGTATGACACCTTAAAAAATTATGTGTTGTGTTTACAGAGAGTTCATGTAACATAATGTATTTCCTCACCAGCATGACACGACAATTGTAGCTCTGCAGGAAGCTCTGAACATCTTCAATGGACTGCAGCCACCTTATGCCTCCTGCCATCTATTTGAACTTCACCAGGAGCAGAATGGGTAACACATCATCTGCATTTTACTGAAATTTCATTTGTGTACAAGGCTAAAATACATCTAGAGTCATAAATATTATGTTGTCTGTTTCTTTTAGGTTATTTTCAGTGGAGATGTTTTATCGCAATGGCAGCTCTGAGCCATATGCTGTGTCTTTACCGGGCTGTTCACAGCGCTGCCCTCTACAAGACTTCATGAACATCACACGTGATGTTATTCCACAAGACTGGCATAAACAGTGTCAAATAGGAACAAACACAACAGACACTGGTAAACGTACTCGTTAACATTTAAAAAATGCTACAACTACATATCAAATGTTTATATGCTAGATTCAAACATCAATTTTGTATGATATACTGTACTTGTTTTCTGATGGTTCTCTCTCATTTGTTTATAGAGGTCATTATTGGGCTGGGTATATGTGGCTGTCTGCTCTTTCTCCTGGTTCTACTGCTATTCTTACTGCTGTGCAGGCAAAAGGAGCCAATGGCCAGCTACAGTCATGTCATAAATGAGAGCGACTCCTGACAATCATACCAGCTCCTCCGCAAAGAGGAATTCTGGGACAGCGAGGAGGACTTGTGAGGACACAACCCCAAAATCAAAAGCCAATGCAGGCTGTCTCCACTACCTTTGGCCCCAACATTTATTTATATTGAGGGAGGCGTGGCAATTTTATTACATTCTTGCAACTGCAAGACAGAAAAAGGGAAACAAGAGCTGCAGTAGTGTCTCTTGTAATAATAACTTTAATGGATAACTGCAACGTTGGCTTTATTGGCTAAGTTGTTTGCAAAAGTCAACGGGAGGAGCGCTAAAACTTGAGACTTGAGTTCTCTCCTAGAAGGTGTCTGTCCTCTCTGAATCTCGAGGACTTTTGCTGTCCCCGTTTGCATTCCTGGTTTGTTGGTTCTAGTGCTCTTATGAGAGCAATGTACAATACTTGATCTGTTTTTCTAAACATGGTGCAATGAAATGTCTTCAGGTAAGGTTACTTTAAATATAATCTTGAGGGATTTCACAAAGTAGGACTACTGAATGCACATCAAGGCTTTGTCATGTTAATGTAGTGCTTTTATGAGATTCTTTCATTTGAGGTCACAAACAGATACATAATAGTTTTTTTAGATTTAGAATAACTGCTTCTATTCTCAGGTGAAACTCAGATTAGCTGTATTTAAATAAGTGTTTAAATCGGCTGTTGAATGTTCGTTATGTAATGTTAATGCAATTAAACATCATAACCATGATTAATACAAGTAAATTTTTATCTCGATTATGAAAGATGTTGACACATCTCCACACAATACTAATTCTGTTCCAAGTGCATATTTTATTCAAAATGGTATTGTTTGATTAAAATGGTGAATAAAAAATATGGATTTTTTTCCCCATTCAGCATTAATTGCAGCCTAACATCTCAAAATATTGTTTGCTATTTAAATGGTTGTATTGCACTTTCTCTGCTTAGTGCTCCTGTTCAGATGAGTTAAAAATGTTCTGGATAGAATATTTTAAAATGACAAATGTATTATAATAATGTAATTCTGGTTTTCTGACATGGTGTACCTAACAACAATTGATGATAAACTCAGAAATTATTTTCAGTGTTTTATTTTCATCAAATGCAAAGAATGGTTGACATGACAACTGTTGAAAACAAACGCACATCAGGCCATTAACATCTTGTTAATTAGTTAAAATGGACGCTTACAATACATTTGCACAGCAGCTCAAGAGTATTTATTGTCAGAGAAAGAGTTTGAACTCCACGTGTTTCTGCTAAGGATGTTACCAAAATACATTTTTTTTTTGAGAATTAGCAACCCATATTGGTTTCTGTAGGTAGTGTAGTGTTATAGGCTAAGTGTCTGCAATACACATTTTATACAAAGCAATTAATTCAGTTTTTTTTACTTGTTGATATAGAATTATAATAGAAATGTTTTGTCCACATATAAGTGGACTTCAATCTGGACTAGTCCAGATCAGTGCATATGTTTGAGTACATCAAATATTAGTCAAAAAGCAAAAGTTGACATTTTCCACAAACACATATTGTAACTGAATGTAACATTACAAAACAGTATTTTTACCTTCTTATTCTGCGATTCAATTCTCACACTGTACTATACTTTGCATTTATTTGAAATGTTTTGCAATATCAGACTTGGTAAGGTGGCCCTGGAAACATCTTGTGTGTTTGTACTGTTTCTAAAATGTAAATTCTGCAAATCTGGAATGAATGAATGATAAATTCTGAATTTTTAGTCTCATCCGCTTTCACATCCATTTCAAGACCAGAATGAGACTCCAAGGCAGTTTAATGTCTACTAAAACAATACACAGGCTAAGCACCATTAAAAACCTTATAATAACACTAAACACACATACTTACGTGCACACGTAAAAAAATATTTTTGCTGCACTCCGCACACTGTTTCTGCTTTGACCTTTAACTTTTACACTCAACATTTTGCTGTCGACAGTGAAAGGAGCCACTGCACAGAATTACCATCATACACTAGGGACTCAATGTCATGGAATGATATTTTGATGCATGTTGTCTGACAAAGAAGAGAGCAAAAAGGAAGTTAGAGAGAAATGTTGATTGTCTGTTATCAAGGTCAAAGATTAAGAGCGTATGAGGTCTGATCAGGCGATGGCTTTAGCCTCAGGCAGGAAGGCCTCCCAGCATTTTACAAGCTGATTGAAGAGAAGTAACAATTAATAAGTATCTGTTTAATAGTGCAAAAGAAACACACACTGAAGAATGCACTTACCCGATGCTGTGTGTGAAGTAGGGATTCAATGTATTTCACAATGTGCTGTTTAAAATCTCTGGTTTTCTCTTTCTGTAAAACACGGAACATTAATATTGTTTTTATCCAATTACAAAAAAGCTGATATCCTGGTAAGTCCAGCATCCCACTAGATGATTTTTCTGCTTAAATCATGAGCCACATTAACAATCTCCAGCATATTATAAATCCACAGGGATGACTTTCATGGCCTTTGCAACCATGTGAATTTGAATGTCTTATAAGAACGTGAATGTGCAGTATAAGAACACATCTTACGTCAAACCTGAGCACCTCTTTACGCACAGTACAGGTGACTCTTTCAAAATCTCTCTCGTACTGACTGACT
Organism: Triplophysa rosa; assembly: GCF_024868665.1. Classification (NCBI taxonomy): domain Eukaryota; kingdom Metazoa; phylum Chordata; class Actinopteri; order Cypriniformes; family Nemacheilidae; genus Triplophysa; species Triplophysa rosa. The sequence continues at coordinate 22,908,124 of NC_079890.1, forward strand.
TTAGACTCCCACTGTGAAAAAAAAAACAGAATAGAGAATTTGTAACTGATCTTATATATCTTTATTATTAATTGGTTAATCGCAACATTCTGCAGTTAAGATATTTTTGTATCATGACCACTAAACCATATAGACGGTTTCATTGGATGCATGCACCTGGCACGAAGTACCGGGTCTGTGTTTGGTTATAATAAAAAATGTTTAATTATGTTTTATTAATATTAATATTGAAATTTAATTGTATTAAATTAAAACAACAGTTTCATTGCATTGATTCATTGCAGAGGTCTACCGGAAGTTAAGTTTGGGCCACATAACGTTTGTTTATTGTTGTTGCTTGAACCAAATGTATATTGTTAGATTAATAAATGGGGATTATGTACAATCAGATGGTCATTATTACAAAATAATGCCCTTCGAAATAATACAAGACCCTCAGCTGCATTTCTGGTATATATTGCAACATCTGACTGTTCATTACTCCTACTTTAATTGTTTATTTTTGAGGTTTTACCTCATTTATGTCATCTTTAGCCTGCTGAAGCTTGTCAGGTTTGTTTGCCCACAGCAGTTTGGCCTCAGCCTCACGTTTCCTCTGAAGTGTGCTCTGAGCTTCCTGCAGACGCTGCCATGCCTTCATCCTTTGCTCGAAACAGCACTGAGAAGGACCACACAGTAAACAACATCAGCATATTAAAAAAGATCACACTCCATTTTCACCAATTCATAATAAAATTCAGGTGCTTAATATTAGCTCTGTACTGATTTTATTTGTGTGGTGGGCTTTGGGTGCTGGTATTGGTTTATGTGGCCATGTGGATGTGCGCTCTAACCCTCACGGCTCCCAGCAGTCTGACGTAGTCGGCCAGCAACTCTGCTAGGATGAAGAAATCACTGAATGCCTGTTGATGGTGCAGCTGCTCCATCTTATCCTGCACCTCTGCCAGCTGTGACAGCGCACGAGACAGCGCAGAGTTCTCCTCCACACTGCCCAGCATCGCCACACTCTTACTGAACACCGCTGTGTTACTGCACAACTCTATGGCATTCATAGATTCTCGATTGGTAATGGGAAACTGAAAGCTTGGCTTTACACAAGGTTCACAGAACAGACATCAATAAATGAAAATCTTGGATTTATAAGTGATTTCGATCACCATTTTTCATTTTCAAGATATTCTATGACAGGTTCTAACACCAAATTTAAGAACTGGGAATCTGTTTGAAACTCTCACCTTTCCTGTGGTTAACTAAAGAGTCAACAGCAGTGTGGAGTTTCCTCAGCAATTGCTCCTCATTCTCCACTTCCTGCAGCTTACTCTCAAACCACTGCCACACACACATACACATGGGTATCAAGCTCCTGCTAAATGCAAACTATATGCCTTAGAAAAGTAGGGACTGGCATCTTACATTATCTGATTCATTCATTTTAATGGTCTTCTTATTGACTGCATCTGACGCTCTGTTTATCATCTTTAACAGACCAGGTCCACTCAAAGTCTGAGTATAAACTGCCCTGGGCAACTAAAACACACACACACACATATATATACTCTATGTACAACATTAAACATCACTCTTAAAATATGATGCGTCTAGGATGATGTAGGTGATCACCTCGTCTCTTTCTAAAAATTCTCGAACATCAGGGTCCTGCAGTAGAGATGGATGGGCCACTACCCTCTGCAGATACCTACAGACAATACAGACAAACATTTGACCAGTTAATATAACTAGGGAAAAAAAACAAAAAGAAAGTGTGTTAGTGAATCTGCCTTCTATGTGTATGTATAATTGTCCATGAGTTTACCTCTCCAGCGCTGATCGTCTTTTCTCCACAAACTCAGCAGAGGATGAATCCTCCTTCCCCACCTTTACTTTAGTCATTCCTGTGACACACCGTCAAACCATAAACACACTCAAACTCCACCCACACTGACATCAATGCGCTCTTTTTTAATAAGAATTAACAGTTTCCAGATAGTTTTCATCAAGACTGTTGGCAAACAAAGTTGAGAAGGTGAAGGTAAACATGACTGGATCAAACAGAAAACGAGATTCTTTACCCACTACGCTCTTCTGAGGTGGGGAAGGGATGATGCAGCCTAGCAGGGAATGCTTTGCAGACAGCTTCTCATAAAGTCCCAGAAAATCACTGAAACGTCGGCGCACAGAGAACGTCTTATTACGAAACATGGGCAGTGTCGTCTGGAAAGAGAGCAAAAGTGACACATGAGAGAGCATAATGCTGGTTTAAAAAACCTTCAAACTACCATGTTATTGGGTTTAAAAAGTGAACTATGATGAACCTGAGTTGACACTTTGTAGGACATATAGGCATTCATGCCATCACCTGCAACACACAAATACATAAGATCAAAGTCACTAAAGTAAATAAACAAGTGAATACAGCTCAATACAAAGGGGCTTTCTACGCGCACATACCCATTTTCTCTGGGTTGGTGACCGCAACGTTCAGCTCAAACTGGTCTGTGCTTTCGTCCTCCTCCAGCTGTTAAAAGATACCAGAATGGTATCAATTAGGATCATATTAAATAATTCATTAATGCATCTGAAGGCACATGAGGGGTCTTGTTTCAGTACCTCCTCCATGGTCTTGTTGACAATACTGGGTTTGTGAATGGAATTAGGGACATGTGCGGTGTTGCATGCCGATGCGGTCGGGCCGATAATCTCTCTCCTGCCTTGACTAGTGGTGTTGGTAAGCGTCAGTTCTACAGTGGCTTCTGCAGTTTGAGCAGAGAAGACATCTTAACATGACCTGTGGATGCCTCACTACTTTACAGACAAAGGTGGAATTTATTATTCAGATCAAGCGTTCTTATGCATTTATTGTGAGAAATGCTGCTATAACGGAGTGGAGAAAAATACCAGTGAACAGCTCCAGTTCTTCATCCGAGTGAAGACCATTAGTGGTGTGATGAATATAAGACCCCTCCTCACTGAATATATCAGCCTCTTCGGGAGCGGATGTGGGTGTGATCGGTTTACTCTGCGTAATAATAATAATAATAATAACAATATGGCATTATAACGCCTGACTAATTGTTATGAATCATGACACAATTCTCCTTCAAGCACACGATCAAACTGTGACCGTTAGACACTTATTATAAGCGATCAGTTATCTTTTGTTTAATGACACTAAAATATTCACACTTATTTCTCTTGGTCATATATATTTTTTAAAGTTATTTAATCCAAACTGGTGTCTTACACTCGCCCCGGTGAATATGTCTTCCCCTTCATCATCATCCTCGTCGCTGTCCAGGACTCCATTGTCTAATTCAGCCTCCTGATCGTCATTATCGGGGAAAGGCGGAGGATTCCGCCCGCAGCTGGCTGACATCGTTTGTTTTGATCATAAAATATATAACAGTGCTTAAATCTAACCGATTACTTGTTGAATTGGGAACAATTGCTACCTGGCCGTATGTGAGAGGTAAACAAGGATGGGATTTCACTGCTAGGTAACCTCAGCCTACTTAAAAACATCCGCGGGTCGCTCTGCGCTGTCGGGTTCAGAGTAGACGCTGCAGCGTAGGTGTATGGCCACCTGCTGGTCTGGAGAAGATACTACATGTATTTCATCTACAGGCCAAAGAACTGTTTGGTTACAAGCATTCTTCCAAATATCTTTCCGTGTGTTTTTTAGAACAAATAAATGTATACAGATTTGGGACAACTGGTGAGTAAATGAAGAAGAATTGTTCCTTTAACAGCTAACCAACCAAGCAAACTAAATTAGGCCGGTTCGATTAGTTTTTTCCACCATGGATTTTTAGCAGAAAATTAAGCTACACAAATACAATACATTTTACAAGCATTGTAACTATACACAAATACTGTATTACAGACACAGTCACCCTAGGAAAATATTTTGTGCAAAAGAACAACAGACAACATATGCAACATATTTTTCAAGTGGTCTCTTTAATAAAATAATCATCATTTCAATTTCATCAATCAAGGTCATAGTGTACTACTAGTGTACAGTAATTACTGGCTCAGAGCATTTTTAAAAAATCAATCATCGTATAAATTCCATGAGTCTGAGGGTTATTGCACTGGTTTGGTTAGTGTCCCTGCTGACGTCAGAAGTGAATAATTTTAAACTCTGTGAGAAGCGCAACAATGAGGAAGACAACATAGAAGACCAGGAGAAAAATGCCATAGACCCGGTTCAGGTGGAAACACTGCAGAGGAACCAGTATGAAGGAGAAGACCAGTGATATACCCAGTGCTCCAGACAGAACCCAGCACAGTACGCCCTCCGGCTCCAGCTAAACACAGAACAAAACAACATTCACAGACCAGTCTCAATGACTCAATCATCTTACCGTATAAATCCAAACATTAACCAAACTAAAAATTCTCCTGACATCTTATCAGGTGCATGTTTACAGTGTCCATCTATATGCATTTGTTCTTATCTAGCCAATACATTGTATGTAGAGCAAGAGACATACCGTGATGACATTATCATTATGGAACATCTGCACCAGGCAGCCCAGACCCACACCAAACAGCATGTCTGAAATAATGTTAAAGACATTCAAAGTTCCCTATTGATACTTCACTCATATTTCGTAGCAGGTCGCTATGGGGAAAACTCCCTTTTCTCTGATGACGGAAGCTTTTTAATAACGCAGTGAATACTGCACGGCCATAGGTTCGTGCAAAGTAAAACTTTGAACCAATGGCAGCAAAGCTGCACGGACCTATGGCGATGGAGCCTGCCAAATTGGGCGGGGCTTATGGCTATATAAGCAGGCATATCGCTGTAGGGTCCTCAGATCTCTTCTCCTTCAGCGATGACTCTACCTTCGCTACTCGAGACTGATAGCTTCGCCGTCGAAAAGCCTTCGCAGCGGATTGGACCTCTCTGCTCAGCATTTTTGCTGTCTCCAGCAGCGCCGGTCTCTTTCCCTGCCGCCATCCGGCAAGCTCTAAAAGACAAATTTACAGAGGAAAATTTCTGCGGCGTTGTTTCAAATGCCACGCCGTCCCTGTCACTCGTGTGGGGTCTTCCTACACGCCGCTGATGGTCATGGTGAGTGCGTCTCATGCTTGGGGTTATCCCCTACTTAAGACACAGTCAAAGAGACGGGATGCCCTCATTGCGAGAGCATGAGTCTCTCCTCTCTGCACTCACGTATAGCTTTCTTTTCAGAGAGCTAATCCGCCCCTCGTGCCCTCCCGTTTTCTTCCTCACAAGGCGGATATGTTATCTCAGAGCAATGTCCTTTCAGAAGAATGGAGGGACTCCACCCTCAGTCAGTTCAGAAAATCTGGGAGATCTTCGGCAAGGCAGAAGTCGACCTTTTTGCCTCAGAAGACAACGCTCATTGCCCAAGAGGGGCAGGGACGCTTTGGCCCACAACTGGCCCAACCGACTCCTCTATGCTTTCAGGCTGGGGATGGTGCTGTTCATAGCCCCACTCTGGAAAAACCAGCCTTGGGTTGCGGAACTGTCTCAGCTGCTTTTAGCAGCCCGTGGCCTATTCCCCTGAGACGGAACCTCCTCTCTCAGGCAAGCCACAGGATTTGGCATCCCCAGCCTGAGCTGTAGGCTCTGCACCTTTGGCCTTTCGATGGGAGCCTACGGACCTCCCTGAGAGTGTCATGAACACAATCTCTCAAACTAGAGCACCATCCATAAGTTGGCTCTATACCCTCATCTATCACCCTCGTGGTCTGTCTTTTCCGCCTGGTGTTCAGCCCGCGGCACAGACCCAGAATCCTGCGACATATCGTTGATACTGTCCTTCCTGCAAGAGCTGTTGGATAAAGGTCATTCCCCTTCCACGCTCAAGGTCTATGTGGCAGCCATTTCGGCTTCCCATGCCCCCATAGCAGGCCAAATGGTGGGTAAGAACAACTTGGTTGTTCGTTTCTTGAAGGGATCCAGGCGGCTCTGCCCTCCTCCCCCCTCACTGTTCCCACATGGGATCTGATCTTGAATTTGGGCCTGACGACTCTAGGGTGGTCCTCACACCAAGGCATGGCTAAGTACCTAAGGTGCTCCCTACCCTGTTTAGAGCACAGGTAGTGACGCTTTCTGCGCTCCTCTCCTCCGAGCAGGACCCGGAGCTGAACCTGCTCTGTCCGTCAGAGCACTGAAGGTTTACGTCGAGCGTTCTGCCCCCTTCAGGCGATCAGAACAGCTCTTTGTTTGCTTCGGTGACCGCACCAAAGGGTCCCTGGTCACAAAGCAGAGACTTTCTAAATGGATAGTTGAGGCTATTACGCTAGCAATTCTTCAATTCTTATTATGCTAGCACGCCTTCAATGCCCCACGGGAGTTAGAGCCCACTCTACTAGAGGTGTCGCCTCTTCCTGGGCGTGGTCTAGCGCTGTGTCCATAGCGGAGATTTGTGCTGCATCCTGCTGGGCTTCGCCTTCCACATTTACCAGATTCTGTAGTCTGGATGTCCCGGCCTTGCAGGCTCGGGTCCTTTCTGCTTAACAGGCTCACACTAGGTCGCCGGACTGACGGTTGCTTCCAACCGCACTGGCCCCAAGCACACTGTCATTGGGACGATTAACTGGACTGGGCCACCTCTTAGCTTGGCCCCATCTGCTCCCTCAGGACTTTTATATTGGTTCCCCATAGTAAGAGTGAAGTATCGATAGGGAACGTACTCGGTTACTAACGTAACCTTGGTTCCCTGAGATACTGGAACGAGTACTGCGTTCCTGGCCGTGCTTACAAGCTGCAGCTGGTCGTTGCTTCAGTCAAAGTAACCTGAGGACCCTACGGCGATGTGCCTGCTAATATAGCCATAATTTGGCGGGCTCCATCGCCATAGGTCCGTGCAGCTTCGCTACCATTGGTTCAAAGTTTTATTTTGCACAAACCAATGGCCATGCAATATTCACTGCGTTATTAAAAAGCTTCAGTCATTGGAGAAAAATTAGTTTTCCCTATAGCGTCTTGCTAGGCACTACTCGTTCCCTTATCTCAGGGAACTGAGGTTACGTTAGTAACAGAGTATGATCTCTCTGTGATAATACATAATACAATAAGAATATAAAAACATAAAAAAGTACACAGATTAAAGGATACTAAAGATAATGCCCCCAAAACAGGCTGAAATGGCCATCCGTGGGTATCCCTGACGGGCTATGGTAATGTCTGCAAAGCAATCTGAAAAGAACACACAAACCACATTCAGTCTAACCAAGTACAGATGCTGTGTATGTAATGTCATTACATTGCACTACCTTTTGGTAGAAAAGGTATAAAAATATTTTAACAGCAAGCTATCTTTTACAAAACTGGTTAAATTTCAGGAGCTCAGATATAATGTGCTATAAGTGTGAATACCGCCAATGCTGTTGCCCCAGGCTAACAAGGTGAGCCCCAGTACAGTGTTACTGAGACTGAGAACAATTCCCAGAAGATGCAACACACTGACGATCTCAGACGCCACAGTACTGATCCACAGTGCGCTGACCACAAATCCCAGCAGAGAGAAGAGCTATACAGATAAACACAAAAAGAGCTCTAAAATACATTTCTGTTTGTATGGTGCTGGCAGTATGTTCTAAAAGAATCAGGAAGTAGAAAACTAGATTTCATACAAAGTGGTATGGAGGAGGATGCTCATTCGTGGTAGTGAAGAAGACTATGCCAGAGAGGAAGGCTCCAATACATGCTATGAGCACCCACACCGGAAGCTCTCCTTCAATGAGGTATAAGCCATCTGGAATGAAAAAGACAGATTGTTTCTTTCAAATCCCAGGTGTTACACAATATTCAGACCAAGGACAAGTAACATTTCACATTTGTGACCCTGGACAACAAAATCAGTCTTATGGGTCAATTTTTCGAAATTGAGATTTTTACATAATCTGAAGGCTGAATAAATAAACTTTCTATAGATATATGAGTTGTTAAAATAGGACAATATCTGGCTGAGATACAACCGTTTAAAACTCAAGAATCTGAGAGCGCAAAAAAATCAAAATATTGAGAAAATTGCCTTTGAAGTTGTTAATCAGGGGCACTGTGGCAGACCATCCACTCACAAAAATAAAGTTTTTATATATTTAAGGTAGGAAATTTACAAAATATCTTCATGAAACATGATCTTTACTTAATATCCTAATGATTTTTGGCATAAAAGAAAAATCGATAATTTTGACCCACACAATGTATTTTTGTCTTTTACTAAAAATGTTCCCGTGCTACTTAAGACTGGTTTTGTGATCCAGGGTCACATTTAAGCATAATTTCAGTTCCTCTGCCAATGCCCATAAAAGTAAGCAGGTTCTAAAAGCCACAAGTCTCATACTCTAACCATGCATATGTATGTAATAGCGTAAAACCATAATTACATTTTTATTTAAACTAAAATTCAGAACCAACTCACAAACCACATGTAGGAAAAAAAACACATACGCACACACAGATGTGGTAGCCTTAGGAACATGTAAATGACTAAACTGAATAATTAAAGGTCCAATGTGTAATATTAAGGAGGATCTATGGATATAAACGCAATATAATAAACATAACTATGTCTTCAGAGGTGTATACAGACCTTACATAATTAAGTGTTTTACTACCTTAAAATGATCTATTACTATCTTCATACGCCGCAGGTCTCGATCCTTTTATGGAATTCAACATGTTATTTCTACAGTAGCCCTAAACGGACAAACCGCTCTACAGAACGCATTTCATAAATACGTTATCTCCATAAGCAAAGCAGCGAAAACGTGATAACATCTTAGTGCTGTGTCAGCCACCATAGTGCTTCAAAAGGGGGGAGGGGTGGAGTGAGCCGTTGGTTGCAATTTGCAACCTCACAGTTAGATGCCGCTAAATTTCATACACTGGACCATTAAAGTTCAGTAAATAAACAATGTGTGGTTTAGCAAAGAAATGCAGCGGGTCCTGTCAGTCTAGGGCTATATAAAAATGTTTACTGTGCTTCACCTGGTTTTGAGAAAAGCACACAAAGACCATGCATGCTGCATGTGATTTAACCTTTTCAGACAGTCACAAATGAATGCGAGATGAGTTTCCACAGTAAGCACTTATATGTTTGGGCGTGCACCTTTCAAATTCGTTTATGCGTAGACATTATGTACTGCTCACAACAACTTATGAATGCAATGAAGAGATTGTTGTAAAACAAGTTTGTTTTCTTTGTTTACGAAAAATTCAAGCTGACTCACAGGCCCCAGACTGGAAGGTGAGCACACACACTAGTGGCCCAGTGATTATGTGAAAGCAGTTCAGAGGACGTTTCCAGTTATGATCCTCTTTATCTGTGTCCACCACAGGAACTGTAAGCAGTAAGACCACTTCTACAGGCACCTAACCAAGTCAGTCAAATAGGCAAGAAAACAGTATTGGACAAAAACATTTTTTATTATCTAACATGTATTATCTTCCATGTTTATTAGAACTTAAATTGTTTATTTAGTTAGTGAAGCAACTAAGTAATACATGTGCAGATTTTCACCTTTATAATTTTAAGGAGGCGCCCACTCCGGCGCTGTCTCCTCCAGGTCCTGCTATCCACAGGGTTAATGGCATTCAGGAAGATCTGGGTGGTTGATAGAGTGAAAGGCAACAAAGGCTCATACTCTACATCTGAAACAAACATTCATCCCAACACATTTAACATACATGATGCAAGAATCTCACACAGTCTAAATTCAACATTTCAGAGCCTGTTAATCACATTAAATCAACAATAATTAAATTTATTGAATGCAACGTTCAAGCATAGGGCAACACTTTCACACCAAACTAAATTTCCTCTATGTTAGACACTTGTGAAATGTTGGACTTTTTGTTACTACTACCTAAGCAGAAGCTAATACACATTGCACATGCTGGCAAAACCATACTTCTCAAAGAGTATAAAACCACACACATGCATTCTGAAACCACACACGCATCTGAAACCTCAGACACTCAGTTATCATTTAGTAGGTTACCCACCATGTGCTTGAATGCTTCCACTCAGATTTCTTCTATGTGAATCAGTGGGAAGAATCTCTTCTGAAAGCCACAAAGAACCACACTTATTTTAGATTTACACCTAAAAGTGAACACCAAGGTGACCTCAAAGATAAACAAAGACTTACAAGCCACAAAACCTACATGTTATGTTAGGGTCTTTAAGGACAAACTCAGAAATGACAAATAAGAAGCTTCTTAGCAGAAAAAGCATGGCCGTTTTTCCTGACTGTCTGAACAATGCGCAAGATAAAGATACAGAGCTGTTAACTAAGGTTTTGGCACTATAACACCCAAGTGCAGTTAGTTTGTGTTTTACTATAAAAATCATTAAGTCATTCCCATTCAATAATTGTAATATGATTTTAAAAGGGGTTTGTTCATGTGTGTGTGTTATGAAAATTCCCAATGCTGAGCAAGACAGGCACTTTACCCTGTCCTCTGCCTGAGTTCTCCAAAGAGCCATTTAGCTGGTGCTTCTGACGACTGTATATATATGCACTTACAACAACCGCCAAAACATATACAATATACAGCCCCAGATATCCTGCAAAGAAGAAAAATGGCGGTCAGAGAGAAAGAGAAATGTCTTTTAATTGGTATTGCCAAGTATTTCACAAAAATATGCAGCAAAACAAGCATGAAACATGCTAAATGAAAGAGATGAGCCAAATGGAAAGACAGATCATAGAAGGCATAGATGTATTTAAGACAATAACAATTATCGCACCCACGGTCTCTCCCAGGGTAATGTGGCCTTTATAAAGGATAGTGAAGGTCCAAAACACAGCCACCATGTAGAATATAACATCACGAAGGAACGGACGGGACGCAACAGTAAACGGTTTAACCAGGGCAATGCTCCCTGCAACAACTGTTGTTACAAAAATCCCTGCCCCTAGAAAAGATTTCAGCAAAAGTACAGCAACAAATTATCCACATTCAGCATTAAAGTATATGCTAACATAGGTCAACATCAACATACATCAATACAGTAACAATACTGTACATTGATGTGACATTATGGTAATGTACTTTAGGGTTGATGAATATCAGAGGTATTGTACTCGGTGTTGTTGTAACTTCTGCATTACTAGCATCACCAAACATTTTTAAAAGGTATCCAGCACACTTCTGATGTTTTCCATTGGGTGAATAAACATGTAGTCCAGCCCCCTTTACTTATGTCATTGGCTGAGTCCTTCAGAGTGCTGATAACTGACCAAACAATGCTCCAACAGCAAGACCAGCGGTCTGAGGGTGAGAGAAAGCAGCCATGGCACTAAACACATCTGGAGCCCCATTTCCAAATGCCAGGAACGTCACTCCCTGTTTGACTCCATCATTATGGAAAACAACAACGGTAAAAAGAATCCACAAAAAGACATTGTAGGCCCTTTTTTCCAACCAAAACACAAGCCTCACTCACTCTACACAATCATGCACACTCAATGACACAAAAAGTTTAGCATACTTCTTCAAACTACACAGATACACACCGCTACAGATACATAATACAGTACAGGTTAACATTAATGTATTATTGGCTTACAAATATACTGTAGTATACTGTAACAAATGGTTTAGATTAGAATGTTGTATGTTGTGATTTGCACTTTATTCCAGAGTTTATTACACTGCTCTGGTTGATAAGGACAACAGAACAAGTGTTATTGACCTTCTTCAGCAAAATGAGCACAAATGACCAGGATCAGCTGATGTGGGCATAACTGCTGTCACGTTTCAAGCATTTAAAGGATACAGCCACATTATGAGTCAATCTTAGTGTGGAGGAGATGGCTGAGAGGTTTGGGCAGAAACTACAAAAGAAAAAAATGCATTATTTAATATCTCACATTACAACGCATGTTACGCTACATACTAAACGTTTCCATTTATACTTATACTGCATGAATAAACAAAGCCGATCGTTCTTCTACCGAACAACCAAGTGACTTCTGGATTTTATAAAAGCAGAACCTTTTAACTCACAAACTCACCAAATTATTGAAATAGGGAAGTAAAATGAATCGCATGATGTAAAGAAATACTAACACAGTGCCCAGGTCACAGTGATAACCAGGTCATCACCGCAGAATCATGTTAGATTTGTTTCTGCACTTTCTATTTAAAATGCTGTTTGTAATAGACACACTATGAAAAAATGCACTGTGCAATACAAATGGAGGCTAAACTATGAAATGAACCAGCCCAAATACAAAAAAATATTCATTTGAAAGTATTAAAATTGACGGTTGTAAGATTACAGCCAGACCTCACGACCACAATTTGTCATACACGTGATTAAATCAGACTGGATTACCATTGTTAAATAACTACACACCAAACTCTGAAGCAGATTACCTAAGAACCTTTAGCATTCACACAAACTCACAAGTCTGATGCAATCAGCCCAAGAACAAGGAACAAAACAAACAGCCACAGGACCTGTTGGAAAAGAGAAAGAAGCACCAAAATAGAAGCGAGTTGAACAAGATTTAAAAAAATGTATGACTCTCCAGCAACACTCCCACACGCAACTTGATTCTGTGTGGTATTTGCCCAACTGTGTACAGTAAACAGTGTGAATACAGCAGACTGTCCTTACATAGAGTGTGATGACTAGGGGCAGTAAATTAGACAGGAAGAGGCAGAAGGTGATCCAAGGGTAGTTGATAAATCCTTCATCTGAAACACAGTCAGGTGTGTTCTTCACAAACTCGCATCTCTGACTGGCAGACAGGTTCATCACCATATCACACTGCAACACAGATCAACTATTATCACAAACAAGCATATTAAGTTATATATTTATTATAATCAAACACCACATGCATTTACTCAACAACTGTACTGTAAATAGAGAGCAATATGAGCAAAAATTTAATCGTTACATTAAGACATTAAAAAGTGCATCTTCTGACAGAAAGTATACAGTATGAGGCTGTAGTCAAGTAATCCTGCATGTATACAGACGAACTTAAATGCGCATAATTTCCGAGGCAGGCACGTAAAACAGTGGCAGGTAGCGAGGCAGGGGTGACAGCTCCACCCGTCACGGAAAGATTTTACCCCCTCTCTATTTTCCTCACCTCGTCTCCATCGCTGTTCAATGCACCAGTTGCAGGTGAACCTGAACTCCAGGCATTGCCAACAGCCATGCGGTGCGTGTGTGACTCATACAGGGCAGTGTAAACAACAGACTCGGCGAAGCTGGCACGAGCCCACAACAGGGCAAGAGTGCAAAACAACACTAAAAGTACAGCACGCATTTGTAGGAAGATACTGTTCCAACATTGCTTTTCAATTCTTTACTACAGTTTAAAACATATTCGTCTGTTTTTGAATTGCAGTAACTTAGATCGGCAATAGCTTTGAAGTTCTGGCGCTGTTTATCTCCGATGTGATAATCTCCATATATATATATAGGATCTATACATTGTCTTAAAATAACACAGGAATAGTCATTCGTAATGCCAAAACAAAAAGTAATGGAAAGCGTTTCAGTAATTTCAGTAGGCTACTTCCTAGTATACAGTGACGAGAGCAGTTTTAAGGAGCCGCCTGGTTCTCTTCTTAAAGGGATAGTTCACTCGAAAATAAAAAAATCTTTGATTTATACATCCTCGTGTCATTCCAAATCTGTATGACTTTCTTCTGCCGAACACAAAATAAAATATTTTGTAGAGCACTGGTGAGCAAAAACATTTCCTATAGACACAATAAACATACAAAATACGTCTAAAATATATGAAGATAAATCAGTAGCAACCCTTGAGAGCATGTAGATTTTAATTTGTGAACTTGTAAAGTATTTGTACCTGTACACTAATATGTACACTCACAGCCCCAATGTGCAAACTTGTAAAATAAAAAACTGAAGTTGAATGTTGAGATTTGCACTGGTGGACTGAAGTTGCAGAAAAATTGTGACTAATGTGTAAACTGGCATTTACAAAATACATTGGCAGATACAAGTGCATAACACATATTTACACGTTTTCCTAGATTCAGATTTGAATTGCAACCACAAATAGGCATCTACAACCTCTCAAATCTGTCACTGCAGTTTCAAATCTTCCCGCCTTGACTTTTGCTACTACTTTCGCGATATACCCGTTGCAAAACTAACTTGTGCACTTGAAAGCTCAGAGGCGAGAGAAAGATGTGCATTTGATGACGTCATGCGGCTGAGCCACACCGCCCCCTAACGGCAGGAAAACCACAATGAAAGTTGAGTTTTTCAACTGCAGCAAGTTTTGGTTGAGCAGGTAAGTAAAGAGGTTTTATTCTAACATAAACAACACATGCAGAAAATGAGATGACTTTATATAAAGTCCTTAAAGTCCCAGTTAATTTTTTTCATGAAATATTACAGTGTTTATTGTAAATAGTTTATCAATGTGGGTCATTCTCTTTTAAGAAATGTGTCTGCCCTCGTAATCTTCAGTTAAAATCTGAAAATGCACTTCCTTCCTGTAATGACTATCCATCTTAAATGACGTATGTGAGACGGGTTGGGCGGAGCATCAGTTACTCCGCCCCTTCAACTGTCAATCTGCTGCCAGTTCCATTTCAAAATGCAACGTATGTTTTTATACATCCAATAAATCAAATCGCAGAGAAAGACGAAAGCCACGCCCACTATTTTTAGCAAAGGAAATTCCATTTCAGTCGGAAGTGCGTCAAAATACAGAAGTTAAAACGATCACAACTTGTTCACGGGGACTTTAAAAAGGTGGTGAGGAATCCTCATTTATTTAATTAAGATATTTTAAATGACATTTTTATGAAATGACTTCTGGTATTGGTCTTCTGAATGTTGAATTCTTTGAATGGCCAAAATTATCTTTTCAAGCTAAAAAGTAAAAAATACAACAAAATTGATGAATGCTGTAAGCAAAAAACTTTGGCCTCTATTGACTTTCGGTTTTATAGACCCATTTTATAGACATTTCCTAAAATCCTTCTTTGCTGTTACACAAAAGAGACACACACACATGTTTTGAACCACATGATGGTGAATCAATGATGACAGAATGTTTATTTTGGGTTAACTATCCCGTCAAAGAGATATTTACTATTTTAACATAAAACTTTCTTTTTGTAAAAATGACAAAAATGCATTTTTACGTACTACCACAAATGGTAAACAATCTGTCAGAAATTGTTAACTTCATGAAAAACTAAACTAATGTACAGTATAGTGTATAATATGGTTAATTCTCAGAAGGGGCTAGCTGCTTTCTCCTGTGGTGGGATGATATTTTTATTTTCGCGATATATGGCTGCTATAACTGTTGCTCGATGTTGATGACATTTTTAAGATCGTGACATTTGCTGAAATGAGGTGTTAAGTAATGAGGTAGGGTTAGAGTTACCTTAACCCATGGTAATAAAGCAGGACATGGGATCAGCAGAACGTCCAACACCCGACCTGATAAATCTGAATTAAAGAAATCATATAGCCCAGTTGGGTCATTCCAATAAAACAAATGAATATCAAAAAATGCTAGTTGTGATCTAAGGCAGTTTTGTTCTAAAATGGCATACATGATTATGGAAAACAAGTTCTCTTTAAGCACGTAAAGTATATTAATGTTATTTACGACACAGTAGCAAGAAATTGACAAGGATGGCGCCTTACAGGATGAAAACAAAGTACTAACATCATAGAAACCATAAATGTATACTGATGTTTGTGCGCTTGTTCACCCACCAAATGTTACTTCCTGCAGGAGTATGACATTGAGAAACTAGCTTTTCCTATTTAAAGGAATTACTTTAACCATTACTTCCCATTGAGAAATGATGTGTCTGTGTGTAAGAGTGTTCTGATATTTTCTTGTATCACTAAATCTCAAATGGTTGATAAGATCTGGTCTGTATATTTGTGTTCATTACGAAACATTGGGGCTTCAGGACGCTGAGCACAACATTTATTTGATAAAGATATTTTTAAATGAAACTCTAGAATTTCGTAACGTGACTTCTGTTGGTCTTCGGAAGGATGATCTTAGCCTATAATTGTTTCACCTTTCATCACAAATTAGATTTTCTATGTGGGCGAATGGCCAAAATGAATCAAGTTAAGTATAGGATACTTTGCAACATCCACAAGTTGTGTCTCTGCATGTGTGTCTAGGATATTGTTTGAGCTGGTGCAAAGTAGTCAATGTGCGGAAAAGTGTTAATGGGTAAAAAGGTATTGCAGGATTGTTCCCGCTGGCAGTACCAGTTGGGGTGACAAAGTGGAGCCATTCACAGAAACACAGCGAACATCAAAACCACCACACACACACACACTTATGCACACATGTTGTCATCCACACACATTGATGAAAGCATTGACCCCCTTCTCTTTACCCTTTGGAATTAGAAGCCTGTCGGGAGGCAAAGTCTCGAGCACACGGAAACTTAGTGTTAAATGAAAGGTCAGTCAGGCCGGATGGATACAATTTCTCCTGAAGATGACTAGTATATTTTTGGCTTGTGTCATGCATGGATTTTATGCAATTACAGCACTGCTTTGGTGTTTGAAATATGCCGTATATAACTGGACGGAGCAGAATAGCAGCATGTGGAACTGCAAGCAGTTAACACTGAGTGCTGTGCAGTATATAGTATACAGAAGTATTATACATATTGTTTGTAACATTTGATGTCCTTTGAACTGACGAGCTGCTCAAAACACTTCATTTTCACATTACAGACTATTTAATTGTTTAAAGGATTGATCCTGTGTTGACTAGTTTGTACAATAGTTTTATTTTTGTATAGAGCCTATTTGAGACACAAGATAAGTACAACCACAATTTCGGTATGACATCGTCAGTTCAGAGGACATTTTAATTGCTAACAGGCTGCTGTTTTATGGATCAGAAAATTCAATAGAATTCTCTGCTCTCTCTGTTTCTCATTTTAGCAATATGGTCTTAGATGTTTCTCCCCAAATTGTTTAGGAGATATGGAAATAGGTACAAATGAAATACATTGATGAAACTATAGCTAAAATAATCTAGTTTTTGAATAAAAATGAACAATAAATGTTTGAGTATAAAAAATCAGTTATATTGCCTTTAAATTGCAGACTTGTCAAGTCTGAGCACATTGTTCAGATCTCTTCTGAACTGTAATTTGTTTTAAAGTGTATTTAATAGTGTTTCCTTCAATAATAATTAATTTATAACCAAAAGGGTCATATTGATATGCGTGTTTGTTCTGTCTTCTGTAATGTATGTTGTTTAGAGTGTCGTAACTCATTTAGCAAGGTAAATATGTAATAAAATAAGAATAACAATCTTGAAAGCAATGGTTATTTATATGTTTGAAGCTGGGTGGGGTAAGATTGGCTTTCAACAGCTTGAAGGCTCATTGGTCTGCTGTGGTCACTAATTCCATAAAGAGTTAAACGGTTTTGCTGAGCACATCACAGAACACCATCAAAACCATCTTTCACTACGGAGGCAGTCCGCAGTTCCTCATCTGTTCTGTCACCCACATTTCCTGAAGGTGAGAGGTTGGCTGACCTGTTACACATTGTATTGTATTTTCTAGGCTATTTAATTACAAAAATGTGTGCTGTTTAATTTTTGGATGTGTTTTATGAAAACTACATATGTGTTATGTGCAAACTGCATTCATGATTTTGAATTTAATTCAATATGAATTATATATATTAATTATATACAGTATATAGTTGTATATACTATATGGGTTTTATTAGAAGTGAGTTTGTTTGTGATTCAATGCAAAAAAAAAGTTGTTAATCATTATTTTGTAACTGTTGAAGAAATATAAATATTTTGAAATAGATTGTGGAAACATTTATGAGACTATATTTATGCGGTCTATTAGTGCAGTTCTGAGGATTTATTTACAGTTTTAATTAAGTGCCTTTTACCTGCATGTTTTGAGAAGTGTTGTGGCAGGTGATATCCACAATGAGGGACAGTTCCTCTGAAGCAACCAGGTGTTAATATTGTAAAAGCAAGTATTGTAATGGCACAAAGATGGGCCTTGGTTACCCCTGCCGTAAATTGGTTACCCAATTGCAGTAAATGTTTCAGATCATCTTAAATCATATTAATTTACAGTTTTTACAATTTCATCAAAGTATCAATATCATTTCAATATAACACAATACGGGTGACATGAGCCCAGGGAAGACTATGTGCTAACATTTCAATAACCCTGAAATCTGAGGCCTTACTCAATCCATTACTCAGCTCATCGTGACAGCCCCGCACTAGTTTTAGATCTTCAGGAATTCTGGACAAATGGATTTGAGAAATTTTGAAAGACAGAATTATTTTATCAAGGTATTACTGTTAGAATATTAATGACTGTTTTCAAGAGAGAAAGAAAAGAACAAGACAGATTGTATGACTGATCTTTAACTAAAAAGTCTTTAGCCATTCGTTCTGAACTCACCACATTGGATCATTTTACATTCAGAGATCAGTTTTCTGCTTCACTCACATTTACAGTATGTCACACATAGCTAAATGCCAGCACTGGGCGATACATGCACTTGTAGTAGCCAAGCCCTACTTTGAATGCAGATTTATTTTTAACTTACAACATCTCGAAATGATGTCACCATCTAGCTATAATAATTTAAAAATATATATCATTTGACAGGTGCAATAAACATAATTAAATCCCAGCAATTATCAAGGTAATTGAATTAATTAAATAATAGACACGTTCTTGTGTGTGACAGGTGGGGTATTCCCGGTGTACTTTGTCTGAGTAAGTGTAATTGAGTAAGCTTTGGGTGAGACGGCGAGACATGTAGTACAGCTATAGTTAACAGTGTTTATAGTATGACTGTTGATAGTAATACTCAGTGCCTGAAACTGAGTAAGGGCTGGATCTGTAATGAACGCAGAAACTTCTAACATCTGTTTCTACAGCTAGGGGGCAGTAATGTAACCATGTAGGTTGTAAGAATCAGAAACAACTAAATAGCAAAATACTGTTGTTTTACATTTACAAGGAGTTGAGGAATTTGCAGCAAAATGATAGTGAAGTTGTTTATTTGTTATTTAATGAAAAAGAAAGACTTGATTGATTGATTGTAAAGCAGCTCGTTGTCCAGGACTTAAGGCTTAAGGCATAAGTCTAAAGTTGCAACAGGCTATAGAGAATCTGATTCTCACCAAATGGCAAACCTCACCGAACCAAATAGATTAACAATGAATAGTTCTCCTAAAAATATGTATACATCATATACACTCAAAGATGAATACTCTCACTATTCATCTCTTCCGTCAGCACCTGAACGATCATTTCTGACTTCTATATCTTTTTTACTCTATATATATATATATATATATATAACACTTAGCTCTGTACACTGTAGTAGGCTTTGTGAGACATGTTTTATTGCACTTATGCTTTTTGTTGTCCTAATGTTGCTTCCATTGTTTACCCAACTTGTAAGTCGCTTTGGATTAAAGCGTCTGCTAAATGAATAAATGTAAATGTAGATAATTGAATAGCATAATAAAAACTCTTACATTTCTATATGGACATCTCACCTGGTTTTCTGTATTTCTGCAGAACACAGAACAGCACCGAAAGCCTGTCATCATGTCTGAGTAAGCCTGTAACCAATTCTTCTTTCAAGCACAAATACTTTCATTCAAAAGTATTTAAATATCTTCTCTCTTTTAAAATCTTGTCAGAAAAAAGATGACATCGAGCCGCAGGCATCAACTCAAGGTATAAGAGCCTGTTCAGTTTGTCTACACACTTCAGGTATGTTTGCGTTTTGTTGCATTTGTCTTTTGTTCTTTGTTTGTTCTAGAGTTTGATCCTGGCTATAGCCAAAGACCTGATGGAGGCAGAGGTAAAGCAGACACAGCAAGACAGAATGAGTTATATGGAGGAGAAATGCCCCGCTCTCTCTTTGCCTAGTTCTATGCAGGAATTACAGGTACAGACACTTCGCGCAATGAAGACACACGCACAATATCGATATGAAGTTGAAGCATATTGTGACCAAATTCTGTTGAACATTTTCACTTGTGTTTTCAGGATCTGTGCAAACAGCTCCATCAGAAGGTCGATGTGGTGGATGAGGAGAGATATGACTTGGCTTCCAAAGTGGCAAAGAGTGATAAAGAGGTGTTTTATTCATTGTTTATGTTCTTTCATTCTTCTTCTCTATTTGTGGGTGTTGTATGGTTTTCAGTTAATGGAATTGTGTGTTTTTGTAGATTGAGGATCTGAAGATCAAGGTTCAGGACCTGAAAGGTAAATTCAAGAAGCCTGTTTTGAAGAAAGTGCGTATGTCTGCTGATGCCATGCTGCAGGCGCTGCTGGGCTCTAAGCACAAAGTGTCTATGGATCTCAGAGCCAACCTGAAACAGGTCAAGAAAGAGGTCAAGGAGGAGGTGAGCGCACACTGCTTTTGTCACATGCATTCACACACGCTCAAGTGATAACATACATAATTGAGACTGTGTCTTGTGTTAAAAATCAAACACACTGTCAACTGTCTCTTCACTTCATTATTTCAGAACAAGGAGGCTGTAGGTGACTGGCGTAAGAAAATCGATGAACAGGCCGACATGGGCGGCAGGAAAAAGATGTTTGAATCCGAGGCTTAAGCAGGCAGCCTTTTATTTTTGGACTCGTTTGTGATGGCCCTTGCATGTTTCACTGTCAGAAGTGCTTGCTTCTAAACAGCACATCAAGCAAGCCAACAGTAACTACACCAACACTAATATTCAGAATGTCATGTACAACATGAATCATATGTGGACTCACCTTAACAAATAAATGTGGGAAAAGATACTGCTGTCATATGATCTGATTATTCTTTGGTCCTCTTCACATTCCACCATCATTCTCACACTGCTAGCAAAATCGATCATCCTGCCATTTATCAAAACCTTTTTGTACACAATATTACACATTTTAACTAATCCCATCAACAGTAGTGTGGCATTATACATGCTTGAACACACAGGTGGTGCTTACTGCTAAATGAGTCTTGAAAAACTGCAGAGGTCTCCACACTCGGGTTGGTGTTCATATTGTCTTTATCATTAAGATCTCCTTTTCCTCATTGTTTACCTAAATGGAAAACATGTAGTATGAGAGATCTGTGGAGAAATTTGATTAATGTGTGTGTAAAATTGTGTATTAAATCTGATATTTATATTAAAATGGTTACAGGGTGTGGATTAACCAGTGAAAAACAAGTGAGGAGGCTCTGATATCTAACTAAAGGTCCTGTTGGTAAGTGACTTAAGTGACAGGTGTGTCTCTGTGTGTGTGTGTGGGGGGGGGGTGTTTGTTTTTATTGATTCTGGGGTCCAAATGTGTCCACAATGATAGTAAAAGTCTTACACACTTAGACTGTGGGCACTGCAATGGGTTAAAAAAGGGTTGGAAAAAAATACAGTAAATTCACAATGCAATCACCTCTGACCAGATTTCTAATGTACTGATTGAAATTAGCCAATGACCCAATGAAGTTTTTACAAATAAAGGTCAAATAAACTGCAACAAATGTCAAACAAGAACAATATATTAAGAGAATCTGACAACTGCAAATTGTTGTACAATCTAACAGCATTAGGTATAGCGTGAATCGGGTCATTTTAAACCTGTGTGACTTTCTTTTTTCTGCAGAACACAAAAGAAGTTTGGTTACCAACATTCTTCAAAACATCTTATTTTGTGTTCTGTAGAAGAAAGAAAGAAAGTCATGCAGGTTTGAAACGACAAGACAGTGATTAAATGATGTCAGAATATTCATTTTTGGGTGAACTATGACTTTAAGTAGGGTTTATTTACAAGTCACGTACTGTGAGTCTTTAAAAGAATCGATGGCGCTATCAGGTGGCTGACAGAGGAAACAGCAGAAGATATTCTCAGGCAGGGCACATAGTACTGTTGTAAATCACTCTATTTTTAACTCACTTTCAGGGTGATTCTGATTCATCCTAGTGTTTTCATCAAGTAGGATTAGGACGGGAGACCATGCCTTACAAATTAAAACTAGCCTACATCAACCAGCATGACTGATGCAAAAACACCCAATATAAAGGCAAATGAAGATAGATATGAAGGTATATGAAGATATATTTTATATTAAGATTTAAAACTGTTTTGATCGGATTAATCCATTCTGTTTTGTTGTCAAACATCATAAAAATGTTCCCTAATAACACACCACACCATACCATCTCAGCAAAGACTACATGCCTACTGAAAGTAAAACGTTTAAAAACGTAATATATTCCTGAACAACATAATATTTTCAAACAGATCTGCTGACATTTAGAGTGGTTTGGGGGAGTCAATAAAACAGACTGGTATGATGTCATTGCAAATGTAGTCTAATTACTGTATTTGTTAGGTTTATACAATGAATGCAAGTTATGTGTCTGCAGACGTGTGGAGTTCCCAACTGTTTTATTGCCGCACAGTGTTGCTAGAGAGAACAACAGGTGGAAAAACACACACATATATTCCAGTAACAGCGGTAAAGACGATTTAAATCTTCATAGTCACTATGACCCTATACCAACCAAATTATTAAAAGAGTTACTACCTGTTACAATTGAGCCCATTCATAACATTATCAACTCGTCAATTATTCTAGGCCATGTACCAGGACCCTTTAAGCTGGCCGTGCTTAAACCTCTTAACAAGAAACCACACTTAGAACCCCAATGAATTAGGAAGCTATAGACTGATTTCAAATCTCCATTACCTGTCTAAAATACTAGAAAAAGTAGTGTCCACTCAGTTGTGGTTTTCTTACAAAATAATGACATGCACGAAAAATTTCAGTCGGGCTTTAGACCGCATCATAGCACTGAAACTGTGCTTGTTAAAATTACAAACGACCTGCTTATAGCATCTGATAAAGGCAACATCTCACTCCTAGTCCTGCTTGACCAAAGTGCTGCGTTCGATACTGTAGACCATAACATACTTTTAGATCGCCTACACAATTATACCGGTATTCAGAGACAGGCACTACAATGGTTCAGATCTTACTTATCTGACAGATATCATTTTGTCCATTTAAATGGGGAATCGTTAAATCTAATGCGTGTAAATTATGTATTACCTCAGGGATCGGTTTTAGGACCCTTGCTTTTCTCCATATACATGCTGCCCCTTGGCAACATTATTAGAAAACATGAAATTAGCTTCCACTATTATGCAGATGATACTTAGCTATGTATCTCATCAAGACCAGATGATACCATTCAGCTATCCAAATTGACAGAGCACATCCAAGACATAAAACATTGGATGACAAGTAATTTCCTCCTTTTAAATTCTACTAAAACAGAAATGTTATTGGACACTTAAGAAGAATATTCTGGATTATAACCTGTAAATTGAAGGCTGCACTGTTACTCCAACAAATACAGTTAAAGACCTAGGCGTTATATTAGACAGCATCCTGTCATTTGGAAATCACATCTCAAATGTAACAAAAACAGCCTTCTTCCACCTTAGAAATGTTGCCAAACTACGAAATATTCTATCTGTTGCTGACGCAGAAAAACTAATTAATGCATTTACGAACTCAATACTTGACTATTGTATTGCACTACTCAGTGGTTGTCCTGCATCATCAATAAACAAACTACAGTTAGTTCAGAATGCAGCCGCCAGAGTTCTAACCGGGTCCAGAAAATACAATCACATAACTTCAATTTTATCATCCCTTCACTGGCTACCCACTGGCTAAGTATCGTATTGACTTTAAAGTTCTTTTAATTACTTATAAAACCTTAAATGGTTTAGCTCCTACCTACATAACAGAGCTTCTAACACACTACAACCCATCACGCTCTCTAAGATCTCAAAACTCCAGACTTTTGATAACAACAAGAATAA
Organism: Triplophysa rosa; assembly: GCF_024868665.1. NCBI lineage: Eukaryota > Metazoa > Chordata > Actinopteri > Cypriniformes > Nemacheilidae > Triplophysa > Triplophysa rosa. The sequence goes on from NC_079890.1 coordinate 22,932,011, forward strand.
CTAAATTCATCAAAGGGGGTAGAGATTTCTCATATGTAGCACCTAAACTCTGGAATAGCCTTCCCAATATTATTCGGGGGTCAGACACACTCTCCCAATTTAAGTCTAGATTAAAGAGGTATAAAGGTGACTCTCTGTTAGCCGGACTTATTCGTCCCTCTTCCTCACCAGCTGGGGCAGGGTTTTTCTTCGTGGAGGAGAAGGATGGGTCCCTCCACCCCTGTATTGATTATCGGGGGCTGAATGATATCACAGTTAAGAATAGCCACCCCTTGCCTCTGATGTCTTAAGCCTTCGAACTCTTGAAGGGGGCAACCATCTTTATTAAGTTAGACCTATGCAATTCTTATGACTTAGTTAGGATTAGAGAGGGGGGCGAATGGAAGACCGCTTTTAACACTCCCACAGGCCACTTTCGAATACCTGGTTATGCCTTTTGGCCTGTCAAACTCCCCTGCGGTCTTCAAGACACTCGTCAATGACGTGCTCAGAGACATGGTCAACCGTTTTGTCTTTGTCTATCTCGACGACATTTAACTTTCTCCTCAAAACGAACGTGATCATGTCCAGCACGTCTGGCAAGTGTTACACAGGCTGCTAGAGAATCGCTTATTCGCTTAGGTGGAGAAGTGCGAGTTCCACGCACAGTCGGTTCTGTTCCTGGGGTTTATCTTGTCGCCAGAGGGTATTCGAATGGACCCCGCTAAGGTAGAAGCGGTTGCAAATTGGCCCACCCCGGAGAATCACAGAGCGGTCAAGCGGTTCCTGGGGTTTGCCAATTTCTACAAGCGGTTCCTTCGAGGCTTTAGCCAGATCGCCCTGCCTCTGATGAATCTCACCTCTGCTCTTAGACGGTTCGCCTGGTCAGAAAAGGCTCAGAGAGTGTTTGCTAAATTAAAGAGCCTTTTTGTCTCTGCCCCTTTTCTCTGCAACCCAGACCTGTCCCGTCAGTTCATAGTGGAGGTGGATGTCTCAGAGGCAGGAGTGGGGGCGATCTTGTCCCAATGAGCGTCCACTGACGACTAGGTGCACCCTTGCGCTTTCTTCTCCCGCCGGCTTACCCCCTCGGAGCCAAACTACGACATCGGGAATAAGGAGTTGTTGGCTGTCAAGTTGGCGCTGGAGGAGTGGCGCCACTGGCTGGAGGGCACTAAGGTTCCCTTTCTGGTTTGGACCGACCATAAAAACTTAGAGTACATCTGCTCTTTTAATAGATTAAATTCTCGGCAGGCCCGCTGGGCTCTCTTCTTCGGGCATTATAATTTCAACATCTCCTACCGCCCGGGGAGTAAGAATGGTAAACCAGATGCGCTCTCGCGACTGTTTGAGGTCCAGACCGTTACCCCCTCCCGGTCACCTGGGAGGTGGAGTCTAAAGTCAGAGAAGCATTGGATGGTGTTACCATCCCTGGTGACTGCCCAGAGGGCCTGTTATTTGTTCCCCGGTTGGTTCGAACCAGCGTCCTCCAGTTTGGGCACTCCTCCGGTCTAGCTTGTCATCCCGGAGCAGCTCGCACTCATTCGCTAGTCAAGCAGCGGTTTTGGTGGCGGTCCATGGTGCGGGACGCTCACAAGTTCGTTTGGCCTGCCCTGTTTGCGTGGTGAGCAAGAGCTCCAGTCGCTCCCCCGGTAGGGCTTCTCCGGCCGCTGCCCATCCCTTCGAAGGCGGTTCATTTTATTCCCCTCCTCAAATTACCATCAGCGAGGGAGACAGCGGCCATTGTTTTAGACCATGTCTTCCGTATTCACGTCTGCCCGGAGGCTGTGAATACGGAAGACGCGGTCTAAAACGATGGCCGCTGTCTCCTGTCTCTGACAGGAGTCCCCAATTTATTTCCAAATTTTGGACAGAGTTCTGTCGGCTTCTGGGGGTGACTGCCAGCCTATCCTCTGCACCCGCAGACTAACGGCCAGTCCGAGCGGGCTAATCAGGACCTTGATAGAGTCCTGCGCTGCATGACCTCAGCGGAACCGCTGTCTTGGAGTTCCAAATTAGCTATGGTCGAGTAAGCTCACAATTCCCTCCCGGTGTCGTCTATGGGTTTATTGCCCTTCTAGTGCTGTTTAGGCAATCAAGCCCCACCTGGAGGAGAGATGCTGGGTTCTGGCTCGCGACACACTGGACCTCGGATGTCCTCTCTGTCCACCGGGCGCTAGGAGCGCTCCGCTTTTTCTGTTCCCCCTTTTGTTTGTTTTCTTTGTCATTTTTTGTGAATAAATCCTCTCCTCGCACTAATTCCTGCATCTAAGTCCTTCTGTTCCAATAATAATAATTCTCATAATCAGGAGGTTTATTTTGCTGGGCTGCGATTGTGGATGAGTTTTGGGAAAGTAATTTTTTTTTTTTCTGAGTGGGTGTACTTACAGACTTCACATACTAAATATGATAACCTTCTTTTCAGGATGGGGATGCCCTAATTTAGGAAAAAAGATTCCAAAATACATTATTTTGTTTTTATGTTAGCCTGTAGCACATATACTTTATATAAAAATATAAATCTAGCCTATGTGTCATTTATGATTGTAGATAAAAGAATGAATATGATTGTTTAAAGGATTGGCCATACTTGTGAGGCTATATTGTACTTAGGACATCTATGTGTGTTTAAAGTACAACGTTTTGGAAACAAAATTGTTCTCACAATATAGAAAAACCTGACATTTGCTACATTTTTAGGATATCCCTACTGTCCCCACAATTCAAACTGCTTAATAAACTTACTTTACTGAATGATTTTAAATAAAGATGTAAAGATGCCAACAGCTTTCTTCGGAGGTTTAACGAGGCTAAAGTGCCATTAGCTCACTACAAAATCAATAGTGTTAATGGAAAGTCTTCGTAATAATAGTTCCAACATGTGTGTTTGTGAGAGAGGGGGTGTGGAAACCTCATTGGCTTACAGAAAAATCTGCGTCCTTAAACAGAATGAAGAAGCCATCTGGGAAGCCTATATAAACCCATCTAATGTTTATAGCCTCACACTCATTCTTTGTGATGCCCTGTGAGCCTCCTGCTGTGAACTGGAAGGTGAGTCTCTCCATTATTCTGTTCATCACTGAGAGCACTAGACTTCACTCTAACATTAGAGATGCTACAGTTCTTAATAACAGATCTTCATGCTGAGCTGCCACGAAGCAAAATCATGCAGTCCTGAACATGTCTGAAAGTAGTGTTTGTTACTAGTAAAAAGGCTGACAGGCTAAATGATTTTATGAATTTATTTGAAACACAGCTGGTTTTATGCTATTGTATGTTATCATGTCAGTTCTGTTATCAGATTACTTCAGCTCAGATAAGTGTTCAGTAAATGAATCATTACAGTGGAAAAACATTATATATATATATATATGTGTGTGTTTTAAATATTGTTGATCAACATCAGTTTTGACAAATTATTTATTGAACTATTTATTGTAAAGTATGGTAACATGAAATGTTGGAAAGCTTTCACTTAAAGGAACAGCTAACCCCAAAATTACATTTCTGTAATTTACTTTCATTACAAACCTGACTGGCTTGATGAAAAGATGATGACAGTATCAATCTCCTTTCACGTTTATTGTAAAAGCAGAGTCATACAGGTTTAGAAGACATAACCATAAATAACTACAGAATTTTCTTAATGTGTGTATTATCCTTTCTCTAAAGTTCGTATTTTCAGTATTGATGTGAAACATTTGAATATATTTAGGCGTACGTATCTTTACTCATTTTCTAAGATCATACTTCACAAAGCACCTCATCAAAAGCAGACATTCTTCTTTGGTTCTTCAGCACTTTTTGTACATGAAAAGCATATCACTCTTTACATCCGTATTTACTTCATGGTTTAAGTATTTGTTTCTATATCCAAAAAAGATAATAGACTTCTATCAGCTCAGTCAGCATTCAATCCAAAATCCTTTCTTTTTTGGCAAAAAGCCTAATATAGTCGCTTACTAGCAGAGTATTTTTGAAACTGATGGGGGTTTCAGCTGTTCGGCCTTGAAGCTGATGAGATTCCTAAGGCGGCGGCAACAGGTCTTCTCCCAGCTGTCTCTGCCTCCTACAAAGGAACACCAAAAGTATAAGACAACTGTTCCCCAAATTCAAACCTCTAAACACCTAACACTCCTGTGGGTATTCACACTGTTGACCAAATTTAGACTTGACCGAATGCATATTCCCACTACTGTTGATTGAAGGCAACATCTCTCTTCTCCTTCATCCACAGGAGTCTTCACCTTGACAGGGGTCGCCACAAAGAAACGGCAAGATGTCTGAGTAAGTATTGATTTACGTAATGAACTTTGTGTGGTTGAAAGTGTGTAACCACATATGAACACAGACTGTATAAATGCATACGCGACCACATCACTCAATCTACATTCTCAGTTTACACAATTAGTATCAAGCTTCAGACAGATGATTCATAAAAAGCCCATCATTAAACAACTTACTTTAACACATATTAGCACATGATATATTTTATGGAATATCTTTTCTCTGTTTCATGCATTATATTCATGCCAATTTGTCTACCAAACAGACCACAAGTTCTTTACAGTGATGCCATAGAGGAACCATTTTTGGTTCCCCAAAGAACCATTCAGTCAAAGGTTCTTCAAAGAACCATTTCTATAATCTGAAGAACCTTTTTTCATCACAAAGAACCTTTTGTGACACAGAAAGGTTCTTCGCATGTTGAAGGATCTTTATGAAACCATCTTGACAGAAATGGTTCTTTATGGCATTGTGAAGCACCTTTATTTTTAAGAGTGCACCTAAAAGTGATCAAAACCTCTCTAAGACCCACAGACCAGCCTAACTAGCCTCGGAGACTAGAATAAGTTTTTGTACAACAGAGTGAACTTACTACATTTAGTCTATTTAAACATACTGTGTTTACTGTATTTTTTTATAGAAAAAAGATGACATCCAGTCGTAGGAACCATTTGAAGGTGAGTTTATTTCTTTCCTCAATAAGCTCTGGTATAAAGTTCTGACCTGAAGTGTCTTAAAATTGGATGACAACTATCTGTGCTTCTCTCTTTTTGTGTGCTCCAGAGCTTGTTGCTCCAGATTGCTCATGGACTTTTAGAGGAAGAGGCGGCTGAGGCCGAACAGGAAAGAGAGAGATACATGGAGGAGAACTGCCCTGCACTTTCACTGCCTGGAAGCATGCAAGAATTACAGGTACACACAAACTGACACATACAGATAGAATAATACCATACATAACCTTTAAAGAAATAGATCACCCAAAAAAACTATAACATTATAACATTTTACTTTAGTCGATTTGAACACATATAGCTTTCTTTCATGTGATCTCACATGTTTATGAATGTACACAGTATGTACATTATAAGTATGTAACTGTACACGTAACTAACAGTGTTTGTGTGTCTCTGTGCGTCTTTGTGTAAAGGAACTGTGTAAGAAGATGCACCATCTGATTGATGTCGTTGATGAACAAAGATACGATATGGAGAGCAAAGTGGTCAAATCAAACAAGGAGGTTGTATTCTATGAGACCTATAGATCATTTATTGTTTTTTTCAAAAGCAAAACATTTTTATATGTTTTGTTTTGATCTTTGCAGATTGAGGATCTGAAGATCAAGGTTCAGGACCTGAAAGGTAAATTCAAGAAGCCTGTTTTGAAGAAAGTGCGTATGTCTGCTGATGCCATGCTGCAGGCGTTGCTGGGCTCTAAGCACAAAGTGTCCCTGGACCTGAGAGCCAACCTGAAACAGGTCAAGAAAGAGGTCAAGGAGGAGGTGAGCGCATGTTACTACACTTTTAACACCTTCACAAACACAGATGCTCTGGATTATCTCAATTTGTAATGTGTAAGCATGTATAGAATATATTGTAGATACAGTTTTAAAGTACGAGAACAAAATTATTGTTTATATGTAAATGTAATGAGAGAACTCCAAAAAAGGCTTTTCATTTCGAAACATTGTGATTTTTCTGTTGCAGGAGAAGGAGGCGGTGGGAGATTGGCGTAAGAACATTGAGGATAAGGCTGGTATGGATGGCAGGAAGAAGATGTTTGAGTCCGAGGCCTAAAGCATTTCTTTCCTCAACAATTTTAAATTTCTGTTTAGTGATGTATACAGTTAGATTGTCTTAATGCTTGTGGTCTTCAGAGTTTTGATAGGTATAAGGTGTATACAGAAGGTTTGTATGAGGGGGGTTTGATGTAAGGGTTGAAAAGGGTTAAAATTTAAAACAGTATTATTGTAAAAAAAAAAAGATTTCACTAATAAACCCCCATGTGAGTCAAAGTGTTTTTTTTTATAAACATTTGCCCCAATGTCACATGTATGAAAGAAAGAAAGAAAGAAAGAAAGAAAGAAAGAAAGAAAGAAAGAAAGAAAGAAAGAAAGAAAGAAAGAAAGAAAGAAAGAAAGAAAGAAAGAAAGAAAGAAAGAAAGAAAGAAATTACTAGTTTCAGTCTTATTCACTGGTTACTAAGCAATTTTCTAAATAAAGTCAACAAGGTGCTTTAAAGGGAAAGTTCACCCAAAAATAAAAATCATTTTCTAACCCTCGAGTTGTTCTAAATCTGTATACATTTCTTTGTTCTGATGAACACAAAGAAAGTTAATTGAAAGAATGCTTGTAACCAAACAGTTCTTTGCCACCATTTGTTCAACAGAACAAAATATATACATTAAGTAATTTTTCCTACTATAGTCAATGATGGCCAAGAACTGTTTGGTTACAAACATTCTTCCAAAGATCTTTCTCTGTGTTCATCAGAACAAAGACATGTATACAGATTTGGAACAACTTGAGGGTGGGTAACTACATTTTTTTTATCTTGAGTGAACTGTTCCTTTAAGTTACCTGACCCTCCTCCTAAGTGGCTGAATATTGTCTAACATAAGGCCCGGTTTCAAATGACACCCATTTCTGGTTACCTTTAGCATGTGATGTCCTCAAAGTGTCAGTTTATGAATTTTGAAGGACCCACGTAGAGCAGACTGTATGCAAAAGTTCAGACGTTAGTCTCTGAGAGACACAGTAAGTGTTCTTCTTGAATACCATTCGTTTTCAGACATACTATATTGAATAAACACCTTTGATGTATTTATCATTGAGTCACCAGTGTGCACTAGTTACCATAATGATTTTAATTATAGTTATATTATTGTTTTCCTAAGGCCATGATTCATATTTTGCTTGAAATGATAGTAATCAAGGCAAGTGATACATTTATCTACTTAATTGCTGTATTATCTCTGGCAACGGGTAGGTAATGCATGTGAATATGTTTGCACTGCTGTGAGTTGCAGTCTCAACTGCATGTTTGACAACATACATACTATTAGGGGTGTGCGTGTGTGTGTGTGTGTGTGTGTGTGTGTGTGTGTGTGTGTGTGCGTGTGTGTGTGTGTGTGTGTGTGTGCGTGTGTGTGTGTGTGTGTGTGTGTGCGTGTGCGTGTGTGCGTGTGTGTGTGTGTTGTGTGGTTCATCTTACTTTCTCAAGGACTGTCACATGACCAGCTTGCTTTGTGCTGATTGGAAGAAGGAACAGGAAGAAGAGAGAGAGAGAGAGAGAGAGAGAGAGAGAGAGAGAGAGAGAGAGAGAGAGAGAGAGAGAGAGAGAGAGAGAGAGAGAGAGAGAGAGAGAGAGAGAGAGAGAGAGAGAGAGAGAGAGAGAGAGAGAGAGAGAGAGAGAGAGAGAGGAGGGGAAGGGGAGCACACTCACACACCCTTTAGAGGACTCACAGGAAGGGAAAGAGAAGCACACGTTCTGATATCTTTAAAAAAACATTTTACGTCTCTTCAGTCACAGCAAGGCTGCTGGGCTCTCAGTTAGTCAAGCTTCAGTGGAAGTCACAAACATGTCCACGTCAATCCTGCGACGAAATTCCAGCATAAAGAGACTGCAGAAGCTCGAGAGGTGAGGTGGTTTTAATTTGTGTGTTTGTTTGTGTCTGTTACGGTTTGAATTGTGGTCTTTAAATGGTAACTAGAATTAGTGACACTGCAAACTGCCAGGTTTCTTTGCCTTTATGAGGCAAAGTTCATCATGAAACCCCAAGTCTGCATCTTATTTGATGAATCTTTAATTCCTTAACCTAAATCATAACTTTTAACTCTTATTTTGCTGATGGTGGTGATTTATTATCTGGCGGTACAGTGTAGCACTGGACAGTCATGAGGACAGAGAGATTTTTTATCAGGGACCACAGAAGTATGCTGAGTGTGAGGGGTCAAACCGAGGGAAACAAGGATCATGGACTCTTTCTGCTGTGTTTATCAGCTCTTCATGAGCTTGCAAGGGGGGTTAAAGTTCTCATAGACTGCTTAGCCGATATACATTTTAAGGTCAAAGAATGTATGGCGGACACAGTGAGAGGCAATTAAGCACACGTTAAAACCTAAGTTTGGATTTTGAGGTTGTTGGGGGGGTTGGTTTTCATAAAGTTGTCTTAAGACACGTCCATCCTACAGGATGTGTCTATATTTAAAAACATTGTCCCATAGCCTCTCCAGATGGCTCTCACGGCACATGGTGACTCAATTCATGACATCATATGAAATGGCAAAGACAGGCTTCAATAGCTTGTTTTATTGCTGAAATTTTCCTAAGGGCGGTGACATCATCTGGTAGTGTCTCTGATCATCCCCTGCTCTAAATCTGCTGTGATACAGAACAGGCCCCTCCCACTCTGCCCCGAGGACCTGGAGCTCCTCTAAACTTTGCCGGAAAATGTGAGTGGTTTCAACACCCAGCCACTCACCATGATGAATGAAAATTTAACAAAGGAAAGAGTACAGTTACATTTAATTCGGCCTAAATTAATATAAATTTTGTAGTTGCTCAGTGGGTAAAGAATTGGACTGCATTCAATGTTGACTGCCTGACGCTGTACAAAATCTAGAGACTTAAGTTTTGATTTCTTCTGGTTGTGCTGATGTGTAAATATAGATGGAAAATTAATATCATTTAAAGGAGTAGTTCACTTTAAAATAAGCCCCCATTGACTTTCCATAGTATATTTTATTCCTATTACGGAAAGTCAATGGGGGCTTATTTTAAAGTGAACTACTCCTTTAAAAACTTGAATTGCTGTAATTTATTGGCATATAGAAGACTTTTCTAATAAGCAAATTTGTAGTAAGCTTAATTGTAGTAAGCAAAATAATAATAATAATAATAATAATAGCTGAGGTCTGTGCTGATGTTGTAAATATTTTGCAAAAGTATATTTAGATCTATGTTGTAATGACATGCTCCCTTTGTTTCTCTGTAGGGGTAGCTGTGCCAGTTGCGTTTTGTTTAGCTTTTGTAATGTCAACCTCTATGAAGGAAGTCAGTTAACCATTTCCTGTCAACCCTGCTCTTCCTGTTCTAGTTTAACCGACTTCCTGTTCAACACTGACCCTGCCTTCTGTCAGATGACCCTTATCCCTATCCCTACAGTATTATTATCATGATTATGTATTATTGAGGATGATTTTATGAGGTTATCTGAAAGGCGGCAGACTCAGAGTACAGTGCAGCTTGAACATTTGTCTTACTATTCAGGGCTGTATTCAGATGGTTGTCCCGGGCCCTATGATGACACTGTTTGTCATCATCTATAAAGCATGTGTTTCTCAAACTTTTTTAAATGGTTTATCCCTCCAATAAACAATAAATTGCCCTGTCTGGACTCACATAGACAGTTAAAGTAAACAATAGTTATATAAAATACAGTATATAGCCTAGTGTAAAATGACATGCATAATGTTGTATGGTTGTATTGGAGAGTTTGTTTTTACAAATCACACAATGATGAGCTAGCAGAGTGCCATGCTCTCAAGGTGGATTGTGGAATTGAAAAAGATGTGGAGAAACTGTGCTGAACTACAGGTGTTGTAAACCAAATTCATATTGGTTATTCATATTCTGTACAGAATGGTAGAATTCCTTTGCTTTAGAAATCATTTTGTAGGTGTGGCAGATAACATATAGCAATGAACGAATGCAGTTATTTGTAAATGCAGAATGTATGATGCATACTCACAAAAGATTGACAATAGAAGATTCTATTCTATATAAGTATTGATTGGCAGTATAATAAAGGTATAAAATTACTTGCTTTCTAAAAGAGAGGGTTAGCCTTGAGCTCTACCCTACATCCACTACTTACTTATTAATGACATAAATAAACAAATAAGTTAATAAAAGTAAATGTGCAGTTGTCAAGGTCTTCCTGAAGTTTTGCGTTATATGAATTACATTTACACATTTGGTAGACGCTTTGGATGCATTATCCTATACATTTGTTTCTAAGCATGCGCAATCCCCTGGGTTCAAACCCACGACCCTGGCGTTGTTAGCGCCATGCTCTTACCACTGAGCTACAGGAAAGCTATGAATTAGTATTCTTATTTTTGTATGCAGGCTCACTGCTCAGCGCAGTCTGGAGGATACAGAAGAAATTGAGAGGGAGCGCAGAAGACGTGCAAGAGCCAGTTCCTCTGCTGAACCGCAATCCACTGTGACCCCGCAGGACACCCCGCACAATGCACAGAGTCTGGACAATCAGTCAGTATCAAAAACCTTAAAAAAACACCCCAGTCTTCACCAAATCCATACCAGAGTGTGTTATTTGTTTTGTTTCCATGGAATATTATCCCTAGAGTGTGACTCACACCCACTTTCTCTGTTTTACTCTTTGTGTGTGTGTATTCATCTGTGTGATAGTTTATGTGTGTATACTGTATGTGTCAAGACCACACCTGCTCTTTTGGATTCAATCGCAGAGGGATATTGTGTTCTATTCTAACTCAAGTCGTATAGGCTGTTGTGTTTTTGGCATCAGAGCAAGAGATAGTTCTGAATGTATTTCATTGTTTTTAGTGGTCAAAATGATCTGGTTCCACGTTCTCCACAATCTTTTGAAGAAGACGAAGGCTTCAGTGATTGGACACAACAGCTGAGTAGGCGAAAGCAGAGACAAATGGCGCAAGTGGATGTAGAACCACATTTAAATGGCTCCCATCACTCGAAACTCCAACTGTGTTCCAGCTCTGCTCAAAGTAAACTGTATCAAAATGACGCTGACATGTGTGACACAACCACATTTAAACAGACCCGATCACCCCTTTCAAATCAGAAAAACCTAGATGAGGGTGACGATGAGGATGATGTCCGAGAGAAAGAAAGAATGGATAACATTCACACAGAGACGAAAGAGAAAGAGTTCAGGCGATGGTGTGAAGAGGAGGAGAATCCAGGAAGAATGAAAGACAATGAGTCCTGGAGAAGAGAAAACCAGAGATGTGATATGGATGAGAAAGTAAGATGTTTTAGCAGTTAACACAACTAATAAACCTTACACGTAGACCAGTGAAACTCATTTTTTAGTTTTCCAAATGTCTAAATGTAATTTAAAATGATGCCTCATGGCATTTACTGAAAAAAGGGAAGCTATATATTAATAGCCCGTATAGGTCTAGCCAATAAATATAAAACTTATTAAAAATGTTTGGTGATTTCACATGAAGCCATACCCCTTCACATCCAGACCTCAAAGGTACCTACAGTAACTAATACATTTATGGTTAAAGCATATACGTATGTTTAACTCTCAGGGTATGGAAAAGAAGGCAGAGATGAAGATATCCTTCACCTCGACAATCCTCCTCCAACAGAATGGGAGAATAAACAGCACTAATGGACACGATGGGAGGCAAATAAATGAAAGGTGCAAACAGTAAACAAGCACGCACACTTTTTAGTGATAAAACAAGTCATAAAAACATCTACAATCTTTGTTTAATGAAATGTAATACATTCCTAGCATGGGTTGTAAATGCATGTAGTAGCGAAATTTCACACTTATTGAATGTGTGCTTTCAATAAGCATAAAAAATATAAAAACACAGAATCAGAAGAATGTGTTAATGTGATGTTCTAAACAGAGATTGAGAAGCAACAGCAATGTTTTACACATACAGAGCGTGTGTTGAGAAATGACATGTCAGGTGAATTTCATAACTTCCCCAGAGCAAACTGTCCTTCAGTTCAGCCTGTTTAATCCTAGGTCACGGAGAAGCATGGACTCTCCAGTCGATTCGGCAGATCTCTGCACATCAGAGAGGTACAGTCAAAATTCTTCATACTCATTCATGCTAATTGTGTTAATGATTTATGGCATTCCTTTTCCTAATCTCTTGGTATTTAGTGTGTCCGAGGATGTGTTTGTAAGGAGCAGTGAAGAGAATCATCAGCCCAGAGATACAGGAGATCAGGTACAGAGATGGATGATAGAAGAGGAGAGAGACAGGAGGAGGAGGGATGTGATGGAGAAGCTGAAGAGGTTAAGTATATCCAGCGGCGATCCAGAGGAGCCTTTCAGTCCTCTCAGCCCCAAGAGTCCCGCCTACATGGTAAATGTTTTGTAATGATGATATCATCAGCATTAGACACATCAATATGTCAGAAAATGACATTAAATACACAACAATTCATTGAATTATGTTCACATTTGCTGCATTTAAAAAGCAGATAAAAATAATGCAATGCTTGTTTGGTTAATTGTCCTATGATCTGCTGATCTGTGACACTAATGGTACCAAAACCTACAAAATAAAGCAACAAAAATAACAGCATGTACAGTACAGTAGTTAAGTGTTTTATAAAATCTAATGCAAAGCATTTCATGCATGTTGGTTTTCATTGTTTTAACATCTGAGGTTTTAACATCTCTACAAAAAAAAAACAGTAAACCTAACAACACTGAAACGAAAACAAAAAGTCCTAAAATCTAAACTTACACTTTAAAGTGTAAAATCTAAAATATGTTTGTGTATGTGGCATCTGCTCAGTTCTGCTGTTCTTCCTTTGCTGTGTGGGGTTCTCATCTTTTTCATTGCAATGTCAGTGCGGGTTGGGCTAGAACGAGGACCGAACATTGCTAAGGTGCTTTGTGTGTGTGTGTGTGTGTGCTTTGCGTGTGTGTCTGTGCTTGCTGGTTTCAGACTGAGGGTGAGGAGTGTCACTCAGAAGGTTCAAGTTCGGTGAGTTGCTTACTTTGTGCTTGTGCATGACAGTACTAGACACATTAGACTGTGTGTTTGTGTGATTTTCTGCACCTCCGTTTTGCTTTATAATGCTTTAACTGCAATTGTTCTGCTGCTGTCGCTCCTGTTTGTACTTCTTACACAAATCATAATATGTGCAGGTCACGTCCTACACATACAAATGATAGACACTTATGCTGATCAAATTTGTGGCAACATTTAAAAGCACACAGGAAGTGGGTGCCAGGATGATTTATTTGAGCAATAAATGCATCTCATCCTGTTGGGCAACACTGAACCCCTATGGCCATGACATGTTATTGTGAAAGAAACAAAAGAGTATAGTCACTTCAAGGATTTATACAGTATGATCAGCAAAGACTGTGATCGACCGGGTAAAAAGCGTCCATTAATTAGATTTCACAACAACATCTAATGTCTTTTTGTGTTTGCTCAAAAACTTGACGCATAATGACTTTGCATTGACACATTATGGCCTTTTGCAATTATCATCTGTTGCCCAATAAAATTGCACTTGCATGTGTTCTGCAATGTTGCCTGGCAAATATATATCTTAAAGCATTTTTAAACTTAAAGGTCCACTATGTCATTTTTTGGAGGATCTATTGATAGAAATGCAATATAATATGCATAACTAACTACATTCAGAGGTGTATAAAGACCTTACATAATGAAGCGTTATGTATTTATTACCTTAGAATGAGCTATTTCTATCTACATGCACCGCGGGTCCCCCTCCATGGAATTCACCACGTTGTTTCTACAGGAGCCCTAAACAGACAAACTGCTCTACAGAGCGCAATTCGTTAATACGATATCCCCTTCGGCAAAGAAGCGGAAATGTGACATCATCTTAGTCCTTTGTCAGCCACCGTAGTGCTTTGAAAGCGAGTGGTGGAGTGTGCCGTTGGTTGCAATTCGCTAAATTTCATACACTGGACCTTTCAAAGAGTAAAATTTAAGTTTTCAAATATTTCTAATTAAATGTATTTTTAATTAAACATACTGTTTTACTGTCCATCTACAGATCGCCGAGAGGACTGAGTCTCTAAACCGGTCTATTAAAAAAAGGCGAGTGTACTTGTAATTGTTGTTTTTCTGTTGCGCTGTGGGGTGTTTTGGTATGACATCATGGGTTCATTTTTGGTTATGCAAGCCAGGATAATACATTGAAGGTTGCTGTCAAAAAGATTAATTGAATTGACAGTATTTCTCTTTGATCGGCCTCTGAACAGGAAACATGAATGATTCATTCACCAGTGAACAACTGTTTGGTGTTTGGGACATTGTTCACCTTTCACTCAGGCAGACATGACATGACATGTCGTCCCTTCTCTCTCTCTTTCCTTCTCTCTGTCTCTCTCTCTCTCTCTCTCTCTCTCTTTTCACTGAACTAGGCAATGAAAAATAGCTGTTTGCCTGTGTAGTTAACATACTGTAGACATACATATAAATTATATACTGTATATTATATGTCTATGTTTATTATCTAGTCAACAAATACATCTGCAGTTAAAGAGAAACTATACCCAGCTACATTGAGCAGTTTTTTGTGCCCAACACTACAATATCATATGAATAATGGTGTTGTTCAAGCCCAAGCTTGTCTTGAAAGAACAGTATCTGTTTAAGTAACTAATTTCATTCGTTTGTGCACAACAGAAACAGCATTAAGAAGACCCAACCTCCAACCATCATCTCTAAACTAGATGGCAGATTGGAGCAGTACAACCATGCTGTTGAGGTGAATTATACCTTATACATGTGTATTGTTATGTCTACAACTTTCTGCATGTATTTAAAAACTGCATTTACATTGAATTGTACATTGTGTGTCTGCGTGTGTGTGTCTGCGTGTGTGTGCGTGCGTGTGTGTGTGTGTGTGTGTGTGTGTGTTCATGTTTGTATATCCCGGTGGGGACCTAAACCTGAATGCACACCAACACATGGGGACTCGTGTCACCGTGGGGACCAAAATTGAGGTCCCCAGGGGCAAAAAAGCTAATAAATTGTACAGAACAATATTTTTTAAAAATCTAAAAATGCAAAAAGTGTTCTATGATCTTTAGGTTTAGGGATAGGGTTAGGGATAGGGGATAGAATATACAGTTTGTACAGTATAAAAACATTACGCCAATGGACTGTCCACACGGGGATAGTAAACCAGACGTGTGTGTGTGTGTGTGTGCGTGCGTGTGTGTGTGTGTGGTGCTGCATACACATGCATACAACTTTATTTACCCCACCCAGTGCTTACCTGCACCTGATCTGATGTTTACCACTCCCTCGCATCTCACTGTGTGTTTTCAGCATGTCCAGACATCTTTTCTCTGAGTCATGCTGATTCTTTCAGACGTCCTCGCTTTGAGCTTGTCCTCTGTTTTCCAATCGTAACAGTCAAGAAAGTGCAAAGCCCCATGGCACATGTGTGTGGATGCAGGTGACATAATCCCATGGTCTCTGATATTATGTTTTGATTCACAGAGGTGCTCATTTCTTATGACTAATTCACACCTAGTACAGATTTTAACAGACCGGCTCCACACCTGCACATCCCCACAACAAAGTCACAGTGTGTGAGGATTACAATAGAAACACCTCTTTTAATTTTTTAATGTTGCTTACTAATTCTTTGTTATTTTAAGGACTGTTTTGGTTGTCTTGCCTTAAATAGGCTGCAGTTTCTAGCCATTTGTATGTTTTTATGCTCCAATATAACTATATATAATAAATTTGAACTCCTTTTGCAGTAAGGGGCTTCTTGTTTTAAACTGGAGGTGGTGTCTGTGTATGTGTCTGTGCAGGAGAGCAGTAAGGAAGGAAATGCAGCCAAGCAACCACTAATGGATGTCCCGACACCAGAAGAACCTGTATCAGCTCGGAAGACACTGTTTGAGGCAGGGGAAGCCTGGAATCAAGCTTCAGGAAAGACCACACCCTCTAAGGTTCATATTGTCGTTACATCATCCACTATTTATTAACATAGATGTGATAATATTTGTTAAAGCACCCGTGTAAATGATCACCAAAACACAGTGATTGTGTGATCACTCAATATTTAGTTAAGATACTGTAGTTGATTTATTGTTGAATTAACATTGATTCAACAATAAATCAATGATCTTTGCTATCTGTTACCTTGATTTAGAAATGGAATGAATTTATAGATCACACAGTCAGTCAGATTGATCAGTCAGGTTTGCAACACTATTCACAGCATGTGAGTAAGAGAGAGAGAGAGAGTGAATGAGTGAGTTAAGGTATTGATAAATAATAAAAAATGAAACATTATGGCTCTGATTCAGGACACAGAGGGAATGAAGGTGGGCGTGGCAGATCTAATTAACCAATGGGTTAAGGGAAACTCTGATGTCAGCTGCAAAAGCCCCTCCTCCAAAACAGTAAGTCTCTCCATGTAAATCACATAAACTACAGTAGTGAAGGCACAATATCGTCGACGTTCTAATTTTAAATAATCTGAGTGAACAGACATTAAACAAAAATTCCCTTAGTTTCATTTCCGGCTTTTCATCATTCTTCTTCTGAATCTACTATGCCATTTTTTCTTTTCCTGTAGTTCTCTTTTTTCCACTTTCTGCTGTTCTGTTCATCCTTTCCAATAAGGTAAACAATTCTTATCTCACTCTGAATGGATTGGTTACAGTGGTTTCTCAATTTCTCAGATGGTTTCTCACATTGGTTTCAAAATAATCCACTGGGTTAAAGTCTTTCAATGTCATCAAACTACAGAGAAGAGTTGGAACCGAGGATTTCAGAATATCAGATTTTTGCTCAACTTGTGTGCCTTTTGTCTGCATGAATTTATTTATATTATTAAGTCAGAATATTTTTGTTTGTTTGTGTGATTACTTTATTGTTCTTATAGGAATTTACAACAAGATTTTAACTTTTTAACACACATTTACAAAGAGATTTTCAAATGTCCACTTCAAATAAAAACAAAACGCTTACTGTAAACTTGCCTTTTTTAGATGAGTTACTGTAGCTGTCAACTGCAGTAACCACTATGTGTGAAATGGTTAGTGTTCTATAGTTAAAGTACCTGCAGTGTTAGGTCTTTTTTGTAACAAGATGTTGTTTTGTTTTCTGAGGCCATCTAGTGTTTAAAGCCAGAACAGACTTTTTGCCATGACAAAAATGAACTCATTAGATAATCTGCAATTTAATGTTAAGAAAAAAATATTATTATTGTTTTGATACATTTTATATATTCTATAAACAATAATGTTGTGTGCGTGTGTGTGTGTGTGTGTGTGTGTGTGTGTGTGCGTGCGTGTGTGTGTGCGTGCGTGCGTGTGTGTGTGTAAGTCTCAGGACGTTAAGGCTGGAGAGGTGCATAACATAAAATCCATGTGGGAGAATATGGGAGAAACATCCCCTCAGGATGAACCACATGGAAAGGTACATCATGCTGTCTAACTCATCTCATCACTAAACACTGATCACTGAAAAAGCTGATATTTCATACATAACTGTGTGTTAGGCTTTGTGTTCCTGTAGTTTGTTATACTCACGTCTTCCTTGCCTGTTTGTTTAACACAGTATGTTTATCTTTAACATTACAGGGATATGGTGGAAAAAAATACAAATTTGTTGTGAGTGGGCATGGAAAGTATGAGAAGGTCTTAATTGAGGATGACAAAAACTGAGAAACAAGTAAGAAATGTACTCTCTTTATTTAAATATTTTTCAAAAAGACAAAATATAAATACAGCATGTGCATTATTGCACAAACAGAGTTAATGCTTTATCAAACCAGACTAAAATGAAAAAAGTGTTACATCATCTTTCTTACTACATATAACCTACATAAACAGATTTAGCAGAACTTAAACACTCAAACGGTTTTTAAATGTAAGTCTAAGAAATGAACACACCTTAAACTATTCTATACATATATAATGACACAACGATAAATTTTAGTATGATTTCATTTTTTCAAATACCTACAGTATATACCTCCCTAAAAAGCCCATTATAATTTATTTTGAGCAGGGCTCTAACATCCCTCTAAACGTTACATTCTGGGGCGATTCACATTTAGCAAGTTAGTTATTTTAAATGAAGACACGCAGCAGGTGCGCGCAAATAGGGAGCGACATTTTTCTAGGCGCGTCGGCGCTGCATCGAGTGCCGCGCGTCATTTGACTAGAGAGCACCACGGGCCACGGCTCGTGTTTTCCGCTCAGTTTTAGACGCGAAATGTGAATTGCCCCTAAGGCACTCTATTCTTAGCCTGCCAGCTCGGCTGACCCGTCTCAGATGACATGCGATAACTTATCCCTTAAATCGATCCCATGGCACACCTCTCTCTGAGCCAGTTTCCTTTTTGATCATTCTCACCATTACGTTGTCAGACCGTGTCTACTTCTTCACTCTCCACAGTTCACATCCTGAACAGCTGCACCCATCAGTCGCCCTCTCAATGTAGGAATGCACTAGGCCTCACTTTCTGCTGACCAACCCTTTTACAGTACAGCACTACTCACAGCAGACCTCACTATATAGCATATATGTTTAGAGTCCGTCAGCGATTGAAGCTCAATTAAATTCACAGTCCGTTGCACCATCTAAAGCAAGAGTGCTCATTATAACATTACAATTAGATAATTCAACATTTACATCAACTTATCTAATATAAAATCAAGCATCTGTAGTTTTTGTTGTAGGAGGCCCAAATCCTTTGGCTGTTCTGTTGAAGTCCTTTGGCTCTTCACCTTTCTGTTTGCGACTAAGCAGTCCTCTCTCAAAGGCCGTGGCTATTTTGGTGAGAGGCTTCGCAGCCGCCTCCTTCAGCTTCCGAGCATTGAAGCGCGGGCTATAGAGAAGGATGGGCAGGCGGTGGACAAATGATGGAACTACTTGGTCATCCTTTTCTACATGTTTCTGCTCTTCCTCTGTTTTGTCGGCATGTATCTGCTTCATAATGTTTTCCTTCGTGGAGAACATTTGAAAAAGTACAGCATCCCACATTTTTAATGCCCTGGGCTCTGCCTTCCTTTTCACTACATCTTGACCAGCCAACTCTTCTGTGACACCTGCAGACTCTTCGTTATCAGTTGTCTTTATATCTACGTTCTGAGCATTTTTCTCAATTTCGGGCTCAGGAAAACTAGGTTCTTCTGGTTCAACCACCATGTGCTTTTTTAGTTTTATCCAGCCGCTGAGTTTGGCCATTAGGCCTTTTGGTTTCTGAGCAGCTTTTAGTTCATTTTGTGTCTTGTGATCCCCTGATGCAGATTGAGAAGGAGTCTGACTGCTAACTTTGTCATTTGTGCTTGATTTGTGGGTTTTATTTCCACCAGATACCTCAGTGTCAGCAGCATCATTTTGTCTCTCAGCGGTGACAGAATTTCTGAAAAAGTCTTGAGATTTTGAGGCATCACTGATAGACTTTGATTCTTTGGCTTTATCATCAGTGATAATGTTGGTTTTTGAACCCTGAGCAGATACATGTGATGTCTTTACAACAGTGCTTGACTCTTTGACTGCTCCAGTTTGGGATGTTCCTGATTCTTCAGATGAAGAGAGTGATAGAGATTTGGCCACCTTAAGAAGCATGGCAGCAAGGTTAGGTTCTGCACTTTGAGCTTTGGAAGTGAAAGGTGATTTGTTATTTGAACATATTAACGATTTCTGAGAATCAGATTTAAAGGGTATGGTTTGTGTGTTATCAGGCAGTTTGGTAGTTGAAGTTGAATTTGTTTGTGCTTTTGTTACATTTTTCAATTTAGAGTCAATTGTAAGTTTAGCTGCAGCTTTGCTGGCAATGTTCATGTTATTAGAGTTCTTAATGTCTGATGTTAAATCTACAGGTGGTTTTGACTTTTTTATGGCACCAGTAAGAGAAATCAAGTCTTCCTTTTTGTTTTGCATTAGAGATATTTCCATTGCCAACTGGGTGACTGGAGCTTCATTGTTTGATGCCTGTAAGACAACTACAGGTTTCTCAGAAGAGATGTGTGCACCTGAAGGTGGTCTGGATGTTGTGTTTGAAAGGCTTGGCATAGACTTCAGGCTGGTTTCGTGTTTTTGTATCTCCTGATTTTTAGTTACATCACTTTTTAACAAATGTTGTAGGGTAGGGGGTGTTTTGGGGTATACGTTTGATACAACTGCAGACTTATTTGCTCCTGGATGAGCTGCATCTATTTTCAACAAATCTGCAGGTTTAGTTACATCTGGTTTAGCATAACTTGCAGTATTGGGTGCATTCAATGTATTTGAGACTCCATGTTTGGATAGGTCTGTCATAGAGGGGGCTGCAAAATTGGATGTTCCTAAGCTTGAGTGAGCTGAAGGTTTAGGTTCTTCTGGCTTTGGGAGGTCTCCAAGTTTAATATCAGGAGGGATCTTGTTGTAACTTCTGGTGTCGGCGCATGGCATTTTAGAATATTTTATGTTAGTTGAGTTTGATGTGGTTTTATTCAAAGTGAAACCTTCAATGAGTTCATTGTTGATGTTTATGTTAGTGTGTTCAGTGCTTGCAATGGTAGTAGAAGCGTAACGCTGGTGCATTTCTAAAAACGCCTTGGTTTTCCGCTCTGGAGTTGGAGAAACTAGTGACTGCATTGTTTTCTCTGATGCAGGGTTAGAGCTTTTGGTTGGATATATAGATCTGTGTGCATTCCCTGACTGAGCTATTTGCAGTGGGATGTTTTGAATAGACAAACAATTCTTTGTTAATAATTCGACTGTATTTGAGTTCGGAATATTTGATTGTGCCATGGGAAAAGGATAAGCTGGCATTTTTTACCCCTCTGTCGTCAATGGAGGGGTGATGTTTGTAGCCACTGAAATTGGTGGTCTTGAAGCCTCTGATACAGCAACACTGGATGGGTTCGCTGTCTTTTCTAAAGGTGTATTTTCTGTATTTAAAGCCGGAGGCCTTGGCACCCCAGGTATTGTATCTTGTTTGCTTGAAGTTTTAACTGGTTTATCCGGGGCAGTGTTGTTTATAGTTTGAGTTTCAGTTATGTCAGTAACTGGTACCTTTGTTGTGAGCTGTGAGGGAGATACTGCCGCAGAAGGTTGTAAAGCCTCTGAAACTTGCTTTTGCACATCAGATGATTCTTCACCTTTGATATCAGATTTTACATTGAATATTTCTTGAGATCCTGTTGCAGAACATTTGGATACAGAACCATTTTTCAAATCTTCTTGTACCTGAGGTACAGAAGGATCATGGTGCGAATGGACCTTTATTCCACCATACGCAGTGTATTCTGCAGGTGTCAATCCATAATATGTCGACTTTCGTTTTGGGATAAAGGGTTCATTTTGAAGTGGTGTCTGGTTGCCCACAAAACGTGCTGGTGGTCTTGGTGACCAATATAAAGGAGTACTGGATGTATAAGTTCTGGAGGAAGCAAGCACTGGCTTTTCTTGATTTGTATTACTTGGAGCAGAATTAGTTGGTGTCATTATATAGGGCTCTGAAGTTTCCGTTTTGGAAAGCTGCTGTGGAACCGTAGATGTAAGCATCTCACACTCCCTAGAGATTAATTTACTAGATTCAGCGAGTGTCTTGGATAATAAAACAGCACATTTAGATATCCTTGGTGTGAGACATTCCTTAGAATAGGCCTTGGAAACAAATGGTTTGAGTCCTGTGGCAAACTGAACAACACAGTTTGGAGTGGAATTGTTTATTTTATCCACAGCAGTTTTTGGAAGGACAGCATTATTATCCACTACAGCACTTTGATTTTTCACATTAATGGATGAGGAAGGTTGGAGCCAATGATTCTGAGTTTTCTGTCCCAGGTAGTTTCTTGAAGATGCTGTCGATTCCATTGTGGATGATGAAGTGGTGTTTAATGTAAACAATCGTTGATTATCCTCGGTTCTTTTTGTAACTGAGTGTGTATGTGTGTTTTGTTGACTAAAAGGGGTTTTAGCCTCATATGCCATCGCTGCATTTTGTTTAGCATTTATTGGGTCCTGTTTTGCAATGGTCGGTCCTGTCTTACGTGATAATGTGTCCTGAACAGGTGGCTTTAATACGTCATAAAATGAAGTCTTTGGAGTGAAAATCCTAGTTTGTGGAAACAGAGGTATTTTCTGCACTGTGGAAGTCATGCCTGTGCCAAATTGTGATTTCTCAGGGCCAGTTTCCATAATGTGATCATTTGCAAAAGGCTTGGGAGTAAACAGTGCAGGTGTAACATTCTTATATTCTTCATTCATGATGTGACTCTGTGTCTGGTAAGCAGATGAAAAGGATGATATCACGTTTGGAGTGGGTGCTCGAACTGGAGCCAAAGTGGGAGCTTGTGTTTGCGCTGAGGCTTGATAGTTATCCACACCATAACTTTGTAGTTCTTCTGATGGCCCATGCCTAGTCACTTCTCCTAAAGGCTGGGATTGAAGCATTTGGCTGAATGCTATCTCAAATGGTGCATCTGTGTACGAGTCTGCAGTCTGCTCTGTGTCATCGTCAAAAAGAAGCGATGAGCATGTGTATAGTGGTGCTATCTGATGCTCCAGGGATCGGGCAGGGCTGGAGTATGACAATGTGGGTGTGGAACTGTAGTGTGAGCTATTGACGGAGTACACATATGGGGAGCTCGAGTAGTGGTGGAAGGGGCTTGTGGAGGAATATCGAGAGTCAGGGGTCCTGCTGAAGAGGGTTTCTGGAGTCCGGGGAGGAGTGGAGTGGTCACTGTGCTCTAGATCAGGACTGGCTTCATTCACTGGAGATAGGCTGGACCGGAATGGGATGGGTGTCTGAGAGCAAGAGCCGACTTTCTTCTTTGTTATTTTCTTTAGTAGTTTTTGCAGACGGACGTTGTCTCTCCCTGGTTTGGGCAGTAGAGGGGGAGGATACTGCTGTGGAAGCAGGTTAGGCTGGCTACCGTAGCTTAAATCCATAAGCATTTTAACACCTGCATTAAAGACAATCTGATGTTAAACATAATATTCACTCGAAAATTCTATTTTTTGCAATGACAATTCTGAATTTGACCTTAAATGGATAGTTCACCCAAAAATAAAAATAAATGTACTCACCCTCATGTCTTTCAAAACCTGTACGACTTTCTTTCTTCTGCAGAACACAAAAGAATGTATTTTGAAGAATGTTGGTTTACCAAATAACCTCATCCATCATTGACTTCCATCATTAAATAAAAAATAACTTCTTTTATGTTTCACATAAGAAAGAGTCATGAAGAACATGGGGTAGAACAAATGATGGCGAACAAATGATGGCAAATAAAAGTTGGGGGGTGAACCATTATACATGTTGATAACAAAAACAATAAGATTAACATGAAGCATATACTGTATGTTCAGTACTTGTTTCCTGTCTATTTTGGGTTTATGTAAAATAAATACTTGCTCTGTAATCTTTTGAATAACGTATTTATCTTTTCTCTCTTTAGCTGGCTGATAGATGGAAAAGGAAAAGATGCTGTTATACAAATGTACAACAAAATGTGATCATCTCCATCATTAACACACAATATTACAGGTTATTACTTACATTATATAACACATTACATTATTATGTGAAGCTTTAAATACAGAGTAAAGTTTTTTTAACTCTATCGAGCTATACACTTGAATCACTTGTCAGACTGTTTAGTTTGGAAAAACACAACCGTCAGTAAGTATTTAATACAGAATCAGGTCTGGAAGACACTGGGAATCAATGAAATAAACTTGTCTGTGATGATTTCTAAAATCACATTAATGTAATGTGAAATGTTGGGGAGCATAGAATGCTTAAATTTAATTTTTGAAATGGAATTACATTTTAAAAGAGGATAGAAATATGTAGGCTATATCCAGAAAAGAAGTAACAGAGCAATGTTTTTTTTTATAAAAAAATGTTTTTTTTCTGTTTGACTGTACTGCCTCACTGTCCTGCTATTGTTTTCTCCATGTTTATTATTTTGCCAGATTATTGTCTCATACAGTGAAGAACATTTAGTTACTTTTAATACACACCCCAATCTCATAAATGACTGTGAGGATTGCATGAATAAAATAATGCATTTTTATATGTTTGTCACAAAAAGGTAATAAAACCGCCTATGATCTTTAAAAAAAAACATCAGTGAATGTCTCAAGTCACTTTACATTTTCTGCAACTTTATACAAAAAATTGTAGCATGGTGTACCATGTCCATCAGTCACACACATTGCAATGCAAAATTCAGTTAAAATGGTTTATCTGTCCAAATGGTTTATACTGGTCCACCATCCAAACCAGCCTGGACTAGCATTGAAATTCATGGTGGTTTAAGTTTTAAGTTCTTTTCAGCTGGGCTCTGAGCTACTTTAGGGTTGGTGTGTATTCTTGTGCCTGTAACAGTGTTGTCCCTGAAATGTGAGCTGCTCTACATTTTATTTTTGCTCACTGAAAGACTGCACATCCTGCAACCACAATAAGGCTTGAAAAACACCATTCTTACCTCACAGAACAATAGCATGGATATACATTCATTATTTCTCCAATATCAATAACCTATATATTTAATGCACAACCTTTACACAATATTTGTTTGTTTGTTTCTCTTAAAATAGTCTAGAAAGCAACCATTAAACAAATATAGTAACCTCAGAGAACAAACTTCAATGTCTAAACTCGAGGCTTGTGTAAGACTGATCTCTCCAAGTATGTATTTTTCTTTGGACCGGAGACTTTTGAGATCACTGCTAAAGAAGTAGCTGACTGATATCTGAGCCATGTCTGTCTTATTTGGCTTCTGCTCTATAAACTTAAAGTGCAAAGACTTGACACGAAAACGTTGTGTACAGTATATGGCATTCCAATACATTATTTGACAAATCCAGCTGTGGTGGTAGTGCCATGAGCATTTGTGAGACTCAAGGTAAAGCTGGTAAAGAGAGGTGTGCTGATCTGAAAAATGTTTGTAAACAGACATAAATCAGTCAGTGCTACAGTACTGCACAAGCACACTGAAATGTGTGTTTTACAAAATCAAGATATGCAAATGCAACACATTTTCTTTTTATATATGCATATGTCAAACAAAGATGCAAATTTAATCAGCGTTCAATAGTTTTAAAGCATGTACTTTGATAGCACTTGACACTTGTGCTGGTCAGAACATTGACCTGAGGCCTAATTTCTCACACAGAGCCACGCACCAGTCAGCCACTAGCACGTCACAGTCACGCTGTTAATGAAAGCTGAAATGTGCAATTTTGGGGAGTTTACCTGTGCGAGTTCTGCTGCGGAAATAAGTTTGCGTCTGTAGGCTCCAGCATCGAGTGTGGTGGGGGAAAGATTAGTGGAACAGAGCTACAGGACATGGTGACCTACCCCTTTTCCATGCCAAAAATAAAACTGCTCGCCCTGAATTCATGCTATGCTCTGACAGCCAGTGAGCTGTAACCAGACAGGGGGTTTCCACTTCACCTGAGATATACTTTATGACGGGGCTGGAGAACGTGTTGTGTTGTCAAAGGTCTGTTTCTCCTTTGCTGTTTTCTGGTCTGGTGAAGGCCACGTGGAAATGTGATATCTGTTAAAATGGTAAAGCTGATAACTTGTATGTTAACCATCTGCGTTGCTAAATGCTATTTAGGGGGACTCAGTCCCCTGTGTCTTTCATCTCAGCGTCCCGTTAAATCCTGTTATCAACTCAGCTGTTAGCACCCTTAAAAATCAACAATTATGTCATCTGAAAGCAGTGGCTGCAGGAAGACATCTGAGGCTATTTCAAGTTGGACTTTTTTGGAGGATCTATTGACAGAAATGCAATATAATAAACATAACTATAGATAGATAGATAGATAGATAGATAGATAGATAGATAGATAGATAGATAGATAGATAGATAGATAGATAGTCCTCAAGGAGGAAATTCATTTTCACAGGAGGGTGCGTATGCAATATAACAATGCATCACAATACAATGTAATCAAAAACACAGATCACACAAAAAAACAAAGGCGGGAGTGTGCCACAATAGCTTATTCCTATGTGTTAAAAGCACGTATAGCTGTTGGAACAAAACTCTTACTATAGTTAGTCTTCTTACACATAGGTAGTCTATACCTACGGCCAGATGGAAGGGGTATAAAATACTGATAGAGTGGGTGATCTGGGTTATTCAGGACTGTATGTGCTTTCCAAATCACAGCTAAAATAACAAAATCTGATAATTTAGTAGTAGGCATACTGATAATCTTCCCAGCCAAATAAATTATCTTTAGAAGTTTGTTCTTATTAGAGATTGTAAGCATATGGAAAAAACAGATGGAACCATACATAACACCCGGCTCAATAATACTTCTATATAAGAGAAGAAGGAGATGTGGCTGCACAGACACATTTTTACGTTTACGAAGAACTGTAAGTCTCTGTTGACAGCACTTGTAGATAACATTGAACATGCTGATTAAAATTAAGATGGTCATCCAATATAATGCCAAGGTATCTAAAATGATCCACCCTTTCACATATTTCACCATTGATAGAAATACTAGGATGGGTCAGTGATTTCGAAGAACAGAAAATCTGTTATTTAGTCTTTGAGATAGTAAGGTGGAGAAAATGATCATCACACCATGTGCAAAAATCTGTTATACAACGTGGATAGTCCAAAAAATATTAATTATCCTTATTTTTTAGTAACGCAAGAATAGCTGTATCGTCTGCATATTAAAAATAATGGGTAGTAGTAAATGAGCTCTGACAGTCATTTGTGTAAAGAGAATAGAGAAATGGACTTAATACACACCCCTGGGGTGCTCCCGTATTACAGACAATAGTTGGTGATAATAAATTATCCACTTTTACCATTTGCAGTCTATCAGACAGAAAATTATAAATCCAGTGAATTAATGATGATGAAACTTGCAAGACCTGTAGTTTCTTAACTACCTGATGACGCTGAATTGAAAGCAAAACTAAAGTCGATAAAATAGTGTCTAGCATAATTTCCAGAAAAGACCTTACATAATGAAGCGTTATGTTTTTATTACCTTAAAATGAGCTATTTCTATGCACATACTGTCACGGTCCCACCGTCTTGTTTATGAAATTCTAGTCACTCACTCTAGTCACTCACAGGAGCTCAAGGTGATGTTCAATGGCTGTCTTGCGGAACCACTCTCCCGGTCGGAGATGCGGATGCTGAGACCCCTGGGTTTTGGAAATCTCGTATGTTACGCTAACAATCGGGATCCGCCAGGGGCCTCAGCACATCTTGCCTCTCCGGCCCGCCTGGAGGTGATTCCGGAGGAACGTGTCCTTAACATTGACACCATTACCTTGGGTCCCTCCGATCCATCTGCCTCGGGGCACTCTGCTGCACCACCCAGCGACACCCGTGGCCGGCGGAGACGAAGGGAGTCGTGGGACTCCCCGTCCGACTCCTCCGGTGCGGAGNCACATACAGGGTCCCATTTCATGGAATTCACCATGTTGTTTCTGCATTAGCCCTAAACGGACAAACTGCTCTACAGAATGCATTTTCTAAATATGTTATCATCTTTGGCAAAAAAGTGAAAACGTGACAACATCTTAGTTCTGTGTCAGCCACTGTAGTGCTTCGAAAGGGAGGGGTGAGTGGTGGAGTGAGCCGTTGGTTGAAATTCAAGACCTCACCGCTAGATGCTGCTAAATTTCATACACTGGACCTTTAACATTACATTAGCAGTCTAACACCTAATAAAACTTTTTTTTGTCTTTTTATGACTTTATTGGACAGTGCAGAAATGAAAACGGGGAGGAGAACAGGAATTGGTTCCACAAGCTGAGATTCAAACTTGAGTCACCCAAAGCACTGCAGTGCTATATGAGCTCAGCCCAAAATGGAATTTGATAAGATGTATATCAGTTCACTTCAGCTGTTTTTAATTGTCAAAGGTTTGTTTAAAAGTATTTTTCACAATGTTTACAATGTTTGATCGTACTAACCGAAAATGGAAATAATGCTACTTTCATAATTCACCAACATGACTATGAGCATCAGTGCTAGTTGATATTTATGTACAAATAAAAAGCACGACCCACAGTCCACAACCTCCACACAGTAAAAGTATTATGCCCCTCTGTTAATGTCCTGCATGCCAAGCTCATTTCTATAAGCATGTTCGCCCGCTTGGGCTAATTTTTGCTTGCCTTGTGCTATGACAGATATAGCAATTGGGCGTCTCAGCCTTCCAAATCTGATTGGCCTTTCATCCAGCACATTCTCTGGGTCTCCTTATGGTCCAGCTTCCCTCCTCCCAAGATTACTTCCTCAGCCAATGAGGCTCCTTAGAAGATCAAGTATCAGTATAACTCAAGGACTTAATAGGTTTCAAAGTTTGCAGAAGCCTGCAGCCCGTCTTCGCCATCAAGACACTCTCTTCTTTCGGCTTTTCTGAGGTAAGGGTTTGGTTAAATGTTCAGTATGTTCAAGACAAAGTTGGATTGAGGTTAAGCAGAAAGCTATTTCCCTCTACTCACACCTGATGGTGCTTTCTTTTTTAATGCTATGCGATTAAGTTTTTGTCACAGTCAGTTTTGGATTCATCTTTATGCTATTAGCAGAATTTGCTGTAATTTCCTCTACCCCAAATAGTTTCACATCTTATAGTAAATGCTGTATAAATGAAGATTTTGCTATGCTGAATGCCACATGGGCTATGAAATCTGACTAACAACAGTGTAAAGAGTATGGGGAGGCAAAATAAAAACTTAGGTTTAAATATATACGCTTTAATAATGTAAATGTGAGGACGAGCACCTGCGAGAGTTTACATTTACATTCATGCTGCATTATAGTATACATTTGTATCAGAGTACGTGCAATCCCTGGGATGGAGTTCTCTCTCAGTGCGGCATGGCATTGTGTGAATAATACACCTAGGCTTTTAACAACCACCACAATGTAATTTAGGATTTACACATAGCTGGCGTTCTCTTTTCACATTAGCAATGACAATAGAGGCTTAACAATGAACAGCTGACAGCAGGATAACAGCACAAACAGGGCAGTCGTACCATAACAATGCTGAAATGATTTCTCAACAATACAGTTGTACATTGGCATGGGTACGATCAATTTTATGACCTGTCTGTTATGATAATTCTGTGATTGTAATGTGAGATAGCATTCAAATGTTCGTTTCACGTCAGAATAGAAACATTGGAAAAAATCCTCAAGTATTTCCATAAATGGCTCATTATGATGTGAGGAGAGGCTCATGCCCACAAAAGGCAGGATGGACAGCATTAAGATCTGACTGACAAAATGAGAGAGAGCTGATGCTGAGAAATCTGATCATGTGTTAATCTCCAAACGCTTATGCAGCTGTGCTGGAGATCTGAGTCACAGAACGCACCCACAAATACATACACACACAAATGCCTTTCTGCATTTTTATATTTCCATTAAAACGTTATTTAGTATTATTAATTAAACTATTATTCTTGTATGGATTTTTATTGTTAAACTAAGGCTTTGCTCTCTGCTACATCTGCTAAGGCTCTGATTTGTCATGCTTAACTCTGGTCACTTTTTAGTCTAATAATATTATATAATTATAATAAAATATATAATTTTTAAAAATATTTACATTAATTTTATATTTACATCATGACATGCGGTATTGTATGCAGCTGACTAGATACACATATACAAAAATGTTAAGGCTTCCTAAAATACTTGGTACTCATCACAGCTGTCAGTGTGACATCAGTGCGTGCAGTGGCACTAAACACACTTTAAAGAGCATGATTCTTCTCTCTGTCTCGTACATACAGGTCTAAAGCTCCTGTCATCATGTCTGACACAGAAGACGTGTAAGTATTCACATTTTTGTCTTAATTTTTTATAATTAGTTTGATTAAACGATATGTTCAAGACCCGAATAACAATATTTTTTCTTTTTTCAATTAGTGGGGTCGAGGGTAAGTAAAAATCTGTATTTCTTACTATTACAATTGTATTATTGTTATTATTGGTATTGCAATACATATACCCCTGCCAGTCCAAAGTGTTTAATGAATGGTTTAGTGTTACAAATTATTCAAATATATAAAAGTATAATAAAATGAGAAATATTACATACAGTATATACAGTATATCATGTTGAACATACGGTTATATCTATATTGTGTTTTTCATTCAGCGGGTTGTTTTGGTATGTCAGCAGTTGTTAACATAAAAACAGTGAGAGCCTTGATAATGCATCTGTGCCTGTATGGCTTTGCTCCATTCAGTGCTTAAATTCAATTCATAAGGCAATAAATAAATATTTCATACATTGATATGTCTAATGCAGAAGCAGTGTCCTGAATATGCCTGCAGTGACTGATATTGTGCCACCTGCTATCTGACAGCTGTTTTACATATCTCATGCCAGCATACTGCCATCTGCCACTGATACAGAGACTTTTTTTAGTAACAACACTGGAGGCTGACTTGTCAAGAGCAGTGGCCGATGGCAGTATTAATGATGCTCATGTTACTGGTGTTCTCTGAAGCCAATGCTCCTGTGGGGGTTGAGATGCTAGATCAGATCAAATAAAACAAAGCTGTCATCATTTCCATATTTTTTTTTAGTACTGAACATATGAGCACTGACTCCACAGAACACCAGGCGAGAAAAAGCTCTGTGTGCATTTAGTGTATGATGTCATTCTAATTACAGTTCAATGACGCTGAAAAAAGCGTTTTGTAATTGTTGTCTTCACTGCTTTCTTTTCTGGCATATGAAGATTACGGAGAGGAAGGTAAAATAAACAACAATAAACAAACAATTAAACATAACAACAACAAAGGAAGACAAAAACAATCCGGAAGATTTATTTATTAACTATCCTTTCAACATACTAATGCAACACAATTTCCCCTTCTTCTGTTTGAACCTGCCTGACAATGTCTTCATACGTTGTAAATAAGTAAACTTTAAACAATTAACTGAAAGCAGGACATGAAAATGATTTGCTTAACTAATATTTGTCTAATTCAAAATTTGAGTCAATAAACATATTGATATGTATTAATAATATATAATCACTTAGACCTTACCAAATAGTGCTCATGCTGCTTCCGAGGATTTGATGACCTTTTGAACAGAATACATACTGTAAGATCTAGCACAACAGACTGCAAATTCTATTTCTAAATCAACACACAACAACTATTTTGACTTTAATGTAACTTATGAGGCCGTTGACATGGAATCTAAAGTTCTTGTGTGACTGTTGAGAAGGTCATTGATATAACCTCTGTTATGTGTGTCATGTCTGTTTTTCATGTTAGTATGTTTTTTGTGCTTGTGCATAAGTGTGAGCTTTACTCTTGATTATTGTTAGACAAATTAGAGGTTCTTTGCGACACTAAGTAGTTAAAAATGGCTTTGGATTATTTTGGCTTGAAAAACAGGACGTTCAGTATTTTGGGTATTTTTGCATGTGAAATCATTGCAGGTCTCACAAATAGGTTCTCCCTCCATACGCATCCTCTCAGTCACCTAGCGCATCATTTCATTAGTTTCACACATGACGATCTGTCTTTCTCTTTAACCTATGATTAATCACCCTTGTCTGACTGCTCCCTCCTCTGCAACGCATTAACGGTTGCCAACCTTCCTTCCCCTGGTTGCTTGCTGCATGTGTTATTATGTGAAGAGGTAGTAGAGGTAGAGGTAGCTCCTGAGGCAGCTCCTGAACCGGAGCCTGAGCCTGAGCAAGAACCTGTGCCAGAGCCAGAACCAGAGCCAGAGCCAGAAAAAGAACCAGAACCTGAGCCAGAACCAGAGGTGCATGAGGAAGGTATGTGGCATGAATATTCATTCATCCTTCCCATTTTCACCCCAAAAACTAAAAAATCAGCCGCATTAATATAGTTCTAGTTCCCCAGTAGTTCCTCCCACTACAAACCAAACAACACGCGGTACCTCCTCTTCTTACAAGCCCACCATGATGCGGTAATAACAGCTTATGTGCGCCATTTCACTTCCTCTCATTTGCCATTTGAATTACTTATCAGAATTGGACAAATTTCCATTTATAAGTTTTCCAATTCGGATTCACATGCAAAATGTTGGGAACGAGCTGGAGCGATCAAGCTCTGACAGACACGGGCACTCATCACACCTATGCAGCTTTGTTCAGATTGAACGCCGGTGGTTTGAGCTGATAAATCATACTACAGCCCCTGCTCTTAACTCTCTTTCCATGCCATTTAGTTTGGCTCAGAGTTGCCCACAGCATGATACTACTGTAGTGTAGGTTGCATCTTGGTGACAAACAGATTCTCTGTTTGTAAAAACAGAAACGGATAAAACGAATGCATGTATTCAAATAATCCCACAACAAACGTAACTAGTTTAGTTTGCTATGGGGTCTTATAATGTTTTGATAGAATGCTTATGGATATTAATTCCAGAAAAAAAAGGTAAGAATTTTTCAAAGGGACAAAAAAGGCTACTGTTAATAAAGTAACTTACTGTCTCTAACGTCTAAAGCTTAACACTGGAAAGGCTTTCTTTGACACTGTGGGCAACACACTTATAAATAGTAAAAGTTCACATTAAAACATGCCCTTTATTAGAAATAAATATTTCAACCAGAATGCAGGAAGTGTCAAATGAGACGTCTTCCATTGCTAAGAGCCTTTTTGTCCACTTTGAAATTACAAACAATGTTTTATGAAAATATGTAAGCTTATACAGTATAAACTTGCAGAAATCTGGTTGTTTAGCTCTGTTCTACAGTAGCTAATGTTCCTTCATTTGCTCATATTGAGGTGTCTCTTTCAATACACCGTTTAAAGTCATAACCTAATCTATTTATTTTAATATACTCATTTTGTGATTATCATAAATTACACATTGTATATTTATATGCTTAAATATTTTGTCATAAAAGCTAACACCTCAATTTGAGTGTCCGCTCAGCTGAACTCATCTGAGCACGCAGCCCTAAAATGGGCAGCAATAAATCACCCAAAGCAATATTAATGTTCTTTGTTTTACTCTTGCTTTCAACGCTTGATGCATGCAGAGGCCTATGAAGAGGAAGGTATGTTGGTAATTTTTCTGTATTTATCATTTTAGATTGGAGAGAAGGCATGGGGGAGGGGTTAATGCTTGCAACGAGTACTGTAAAAAACTAGGTCCGAAAGTTTTTTTTATGACCAGATTAGCTTCTGAATGGGGAAACACAAAACACTGTCCGGATATACTGGCTGAATATAATACATTTGCAAGGGTGAAAGAATATGAAATGCTGACAATGCTCTGTGCTTTGCTTCTTTCTTTTTGCATGAATGTGCCACACCAGTGGAAGAAGAAGGACAAGATGGTAGTTTTTATTTCTGGTGTCTGGGTGTGGCGTTTGCTTGTGTTTTTGGGTGTGAAGGTCAAGACAAATGTTTAGGAATCATTGCAACAGCATAAACATGTTTCATTCCACCTGCATAATCTATTCAGAGATCCATGATGTACAGAAATTAATACAGATTTAGGTATAGTCAGTCAAAAGAGATGGGAAAATGAATGAAAGAGAAAAAGCTGTGTCTTTTTCAAAGAGTCTTGTGTTATTTGTTGGAAAGATGGGAGCTGTCCCCTTGTCAGGAGTTTAATGTCTGTTTTCACTCATGTACTTACACTATAAGCTCCTTTTAATGCATTGATTCTTCTGTTTGATTTGTTGACCCATATGTTTCCCAAAGTTCTCACTAACCTTGTTGATTAACATTACTGAAATAAAGGAAATTCGTAGTTTCCTTATGTAAACATAAGTTCATATCATTTTTAAGTTTAAAGCCATAAAAGTCCAGCACTGAGTTTTTACTAAGAATAACATTGTGTTCATCGATATGGCTAACTCAGCTCCCACTTTTAAAATCTCTATAACCTTTTTACATATCCCTCTCCCCTTTTTTATTTTATCATAACAGAGGAGA
Organism: Triplophysa rosa; assembly: GCF_024868665.1. NCBI lineage: Eukaryota > Metazoa > Chordata > Actinopteri > Cypriniformes > Nemacheilidae > Triplophysa > Triplophysa rosa. The sequence goes on from NC_079890.1 coordinate 22,965,954, forward strand.
AGCCCAAGTTCAAGTAAGTAAAACTGCCCACTAAACACTCATTTACAGCTACAGTATCCTGTGCCCTTACAAAATATAAGTATACTTCAAGTTAATTTTATTAAGCAAGGTTCAAAGATATTTTAAAGTATATTTCATGTAGAAAGTACTAGTACAGTTCTAAGTGTACTGTTTCAATACTACTAGAGACAAAATTGGCCCCCTTTTTAGTTTATTACAGTGAGTGTACTTTAAAATTTACTTGAATGTAACAGTAGTAAACTTTGAGAACATAAAGAGAAGTAAAGAAAGTAAACTGAAAGTATGCTTTCTTGTTTTAAAAGAAGTATACTAATAGCAGACTTCAATAAACTTCTTTTTTGTAAGGGTACTCAGTAGTACATTTAGTATAGAAGTAAAAATCAACCAGTGCGATACAAAATGCATATTTCAGATTTTTTGTTTGCAAAAAAAGGAGCTGTTAAAGTTCCTACAAAGTTCCCAAAATGTCACTTAAACACACTTTTATTGCATTCTTTTCAGACCAAGTGCTCCTAAGATCCCTGACGGAGAGAAGGTGGACTTTGATGTAAGCAAATACATCTACTATTTTTGTGCTGTATGGATAATGTATTGAACACTGTACAAATAAATGTGCAATTTCATGTGTGTGTGTATAACAGGACATCCAGAAGAAGCGTCAAAACAAGGATCTCGTTGAGCTGCAGGCCCTGATAGATGCCCATTTTGAGGGCAGGAAGAAGGAAGAGGAGGAACTCATTGCTCTGAAAGAAAGAATCGTGAGTGTCATGACGAGGTTGTCCCTCCAGACCTCTTGACCTACAAATGCAAGTTTTGTGCAGCGTATCAGGATGGTATAATGGACAATTTATGTGTGTGTGTTGTGTGTGTGTGTGCGTGCGTGCGTGTGTGTGTGTGTGTGCGCGTGTGTGTGTGTGTGTGTGTGTGTGTGTGTGCGTGTGTGTGTGTGTGTGCGTGTGCGTGTGCGTGTGCGTGTGCGTGTGTGTGTGTGTGTGTGTGTGCAGGAAAAACGTAGGACAGAGAGGGCAGATCAGCAGAGGTCCCGTGCTGAGAAGGACAAGGAGCGCCAGGCAAGACGTGAGGTGCGTCACTCTGTGCATGACACAGTCTTATACACAAAGCTGCACATTTCACACACAACAACATGTTGTTAAGAAGGATGTTGTGTGTTGGTTTGACAGGAAGAGAGGCTGAGGAAGGAGGAGGCTGATGCTAAGAAGAGGGCAGATGAAGATATGAAGAAGAAGTCTGCTCTGTCTAGCATGGGCTCCCAGTACAGCAGCTATCTGCAAAAGGTACAGATGCGAGATCAACCCCCCAATGGTGACTTTTCACTCTGAGTGTAGTATCGCAGTGATTCCTCCATGTATTTCTGATACAGGCCGATTCCAAGAGGGGAGGTAAGAAGCAAACTGAAAGAGAGAAGAAGAAGAAGATTCTGTCAGAGAGACGCAAGCAACTGAATGTTGACCATCTGAATGAGGACAAGCTGAAGTAACTTGAAACTTATATTTTGACAGGATGTTGTTCATGAAGTGTTAAAAAATAGCGCGTGCGTGGACACTACATGCATTTTGGTTTATGTGCGTGTTCACAGGGAGAAGGCCAAGGAGCTGTGGGACTGGATGTTCCAGCTGGAGTCTGAGAAGTTTGAACACACGGAGAAACTCAAGAGGCAGAAGTATGAGGTGAGGGAACTGTCAAATGATCTTTCACACCTTCTTAAAAATATTTCACTTTTATTATGATCTGGGGGTTTTTTACTAGGCAAAACCAACTAGTTTTTCCTGAGCGCATTGTATAATGATTTAAAACATCACGTGATATACATGCACATAGTTAAAACACTCTTCATCAAAGTTAGACTTCCAAAATGTAGAAATCTAGACACAAGGTAACAAATTCTTATATTGGCACCTGCACAAAAACACATTGCAATATTCAAAGGAACACATCAGTCATAGTGACAGGTGTATGTTAAAGAAATATGTTACGTTAAATAGTTTGTGCGCGTGAAAGTACACGCGTCTCAGCTGTGTTATGGTGTTCTACAGATTACTACCCAACGTATGAGAGTGGAGGAGCTCAGTAAATAGTGAGTAACTTGTAGGAAGCCAAACAGGCTTCGGTCAGCAACAGGGACCTGATAGCATGGTGCATGCATGAGACTCTCTGGTCTCCAAGGCTCTCGGGATACAGGTCAACTCTGACCACAGGTGAAAGGTTGAATGGCTTTAATATGCTCTCATACAAACACTCAGTAGAATCAAAATTGGAGCTCTTTCCACCAAGAAAAAACAAACAACGACACCAACTGAGACAAATTGAACCAATATACCAACAGCCTACATGCAGTAAATGTTATATAGTAGTGCTCTATACAGTCATAAAGCATCCATTTTTACGTATTCCAAGAAGTCCATCCAGCAGGTAAGTGTGTTTGTAAATGTTCACGCATTATATATTGTTAAGCATTTCTATACAGTTTTTTTTTGGCAGTGTAATAAAAAGAATTCATATTCTTTGACATACACACACAATATGTGCCCCCTCAAAGCTACTTTTTAAGTTCAATAAGATCCCAGCTTTCAAAGTTGTCAAATCCTGAGCATCAAGCTGTCACAATCCAGGATCCAGAGATAAAGGTAATGATTCGGCTGTTTAAAAAATGCTGATGTGTTATTTTCAGGTTATCTCTCTCAGAAACCGCATCGATGAATTGCAGAAACAGTGAGTAGTTCCACCCACCACTATAGATCTCGCACAGATGGACTGACTATTTTCCATCTGCCCTTATAATATTAATATTACTTACTGAAATATCTAATTCATTTCACACCCCATAAAACTCTCAAAGACACTGTCACACACGAGATGCCAGTCATATTGGTTAGGATGCGTATGACTGTCACTGGCAGCAAGGCTTTACAAAACATGTCCTGAACGTGAATATAGGGCAGTGCCCTTGAGGTTATGGTTGATATGGGTAAGTATTTGGGACATGTTTGTAGCATTGTGACATTCTGAAGGTGAAGGCTTTGAGAGGGTGAGTTTCTTCAGAGCTGTGTGAGGTTTCTCAAATCAAGTGAGACAGTGGATGCTCTCTGAAGTTCTCATACAAGCTTCTGTTGATTAACTGAGTGATTTACAGCCAATGAAAAGTAAAGCAATGTATTACTTAAAGTAAGAAACTCAGTCAATGCGAAGCACTCTCAGAGCTTCAGCTGTTTGATCACTTATTACTAGCTTAGCTTATTAGCTCAGATTTTTCTCCAAACTTTCCTTAGAATAAATAAAAAAGACAAATAAGACAAAAGTTGACATAAATCATTTGAAGAGCGAAAAATCATTGTGTCTGAAAATATTGGTCTTAAAAGAAAATAAAGAGAAATAGTCCATGACTTATACTTAACCATCCAATCTATGCATAGAGAAAGACATTTTCTAGACATGATTTTTGAAGTACAATGGAGAAACGTAAGAGTACGGGATAAAAGTATGAAGGGAAACAACTTTAACGCAGATCTCTGCTTTCATTTTGTAAACGTGGTCCAGTTTTGGCAATTACGCAGAGTTTTTCTCCAAACCTAGAGTTTAAATCTAGCTTTTTTTCATTGGCGTCTATAGAAATCTGAATGAATGTGTATGGGACAAGTCAGTCGGTGGTGTTAATTGTGGTGATGTGTAGATCAGTCGTGGTGATAATGATTTAAGACTAAGACAGTCCTGTTTAACAAACTGACAGAGCTAAGAGAAAAAGTGGTAAGTCTTGCATGGAGTGGACGTGTGATTTTAGTTCCATGTGCATGTCAAACTTTAAACTGAGAGGAACATGCAGGACTGGATTGAGAAAACTGGTGAACAATAGGAACTAGCTAAAGTTTGTCGTCTTATGAGTTTTTAAAAATCACAGAAGTCCTGTCATGTAAGGTGTTTTCCTCAATTTACTAGAGATGCATTGATACTGAAGTTCTCAATTACGGTAGAGGATTATTCATAGCGATATATGCCAATGCCGATACAGATTTCTGAATATTATTAATTCATATTACGACTATTAATATCAAACATCAAATTGGTGATGTGTCTTAGCATTTTCTATATACAGAGCACAAATTCATTGCATGTTCCTGTCCTTTTTTGATTGACAGGATATATTGGCCCTGATCATCGGCTGTTTTTAAACTAAATTGCTTTTATTGACCAATACCACACATTTGGCTGATATATCGGTGCATCTCTACATTTTATACAATCAGGTCAGCAAAAACATTGTCTCTAACTCTATTCATTCTTTGTTGTAACCTTCAGCTCAAAGAAGGGTGCTGCTGCTCGCCGCAGAAAGTAAACTGTCATGGAGAAGTCTACATTCGTGGTATGGACGTGTCTGCTGCCTGTCTCTTCAAGCTCTGCACATACTTGTCAGGACTTTCTGACACCAGAGATGGTCAAAGGCGGTCTACCACTCCCTGCGTGATACTAACACAGTCCGGTTTTAGCAGTAGTTGCAGTAGACACTTCCCCCATGTGTCTGTCTTTAGGTTCTCACCTTCTGTTTTTGTAAATAATGTTTTGGCTTGCCAGCTTTATCTGTTGCACTGTAACTATCTGGCGGTTCAATAAAATTATTCGGGACTGAACTAAATGTTTCCTGATTATAGAGAAATATGATCTGATATTCAGCTACCTTCTTTCTCTAAATGCCCTTAGCAGTATATTTTTCAGAAATGCCAATGTAGGTTTTCATATGCAGCTGTGCATACAGTGTGAAAGTTTCTTTATAACTGACCATTTATTTTACATGGAAAAATATGTTACAGGTATTTAAAATGGAAAATACCACAGTAAAGTGGTTTTATATGAAGTGAGCGTATTGGGGGTGCCTTGTAATAACTGAGTTTTGAGGTATTGTGCCAATGATCTTAGTGTATCTTACATTAAGGCATACATATCCAGTATCAATGCATTTAGGTGACTGATATATTTATTTGACACATATTACTACAGTAAAACAAATTCATAAGGTGACAGTATGAGGTTTTAAGAATAAATGTTTTATTAGTGTCTGACTGTTGCAAATAATCTTGACGTGATGTATAATCATATTAAACAAATTCTTAATGCGAGTTATTTAAAGAGAAACATACAAAAATAGTATGATACAACTTATAAATATACCACCAGGATTCTCACCTATAAATAATTAATATAGCCTAAAAACCTGAAAACACATTTTGTTATGCTATGCTATTACTTGTTAGGCTAAAATTAGCTGGGCAGCTTAATAAAAACGTTATAGTCACAGTTACTCTTAAAAACTACAGTTTATTTGACTAAAGCAGAATTTGAAAATAGTACATTTTTGTTTCCGCTTTTGGCAGTCATGCAATTCAGTTTGTAAAACATACTGTATTATTTCCAGTTTTCTATGCTGCATCAGAATTTAAGCATTAGTGTTTATTGCAATATTTAATCTAGTTTAATCACAAAGTTAGCAAGGAATAAGAATTTGAAAAATAAAACAATGCTGTATGTCATGGCTCTGCCTCACTTAGTCATGTTTTTCTTGGTCCTGTGGCAGAGTCATGACAAAGCCTTTGGTTATGCGTGGAGAGAAACATATTATTGTCCTTTTGACAATAATATGCGTTATCTCCAGTGTCTCGTCATTGGCCCCGCCCCTCTCGTTTCCTGTATTGTTTCCCGGCCGTGTTTGATTACCCTCACCTGCTCTGTGTCGTTATCCTTCGTTTGTCTTCCCTTTAAATAGTCCTCTTGTTTCATTGTCTTGTTGCTCGTGTGTTACGTTCGTCTGCACGTGAATGGTTCTTCCGTGTTTCCTTGTCGTTTACGTGAAAGACCGTGATCGCTACTTTGCCTGGGTTTTCTTGTGAGTGTTTCTACGTGTATCTCGTTTTGATTTAGTCCTGTTTTTGCCCTCTAATGGGAAGTGTTTTTGAGTTCTTGTTTTGTTTCCGTGTTCTTATCCTTGTTTTGTTTTTGCACCCCATCGTGGGTTTTGTTTTTGTTATATTAATTGAAGTCTTGTTAACCCCTTCAACCCCGCTGCCTGCGCTTGGGTTCTTCCTCCACTCTACATTCATGACAGCTGTACACGTACGTCGATAAAATAAAGATTGCAATTCACTATGTTTTACTGTTTTCTAAAGAATTTTATTGAAAATGTAAATATACATATTGTATGTTACACAATTAAAATATTCAAACTAAGCATAATATTCTTAAGCGGGTAAAATATATTTTAACCAAAAACCTAATAAGGGCTCCACAAAATATTGTATAGAGTCTATGAAATATAGAGGTATTCATTATGACCGTCGTTTTTGCATTTTGTAGATGCAAGATTGCAATACTGTGGACACGGATATAAACACAGGAATAGGGTTGAGAATAGTTTCAATTTTATCGATTCCAATTTCGATTCTTATCGATTCCCAGTTTCGATTCAACAGTTGAAGTAAAACATTTAGATATAAACCTGTATGGTCATGTAGCCTGCTTATTGACTTGTTTGCAATATATTTATGAGCACCGTTTTGTGTATATTTACACATAGAAACACACCTTTTCTGATTTATTACAATTTGTATTATCATAGCTGAACTACATCATGGTTAAACTGCAGTTACTCTATAATGCAACTATGGTTAATTTGTGATTCCTGTGCTTTAATGCATATTCTATAACTAAACTATGCTTACTACAGAAAAAAATATCGATAATTTTCATAAGGGCTTTTATTGAGATAGCAGATCATGCAACGCATGTACTTTTCTGAAAATATGCACACAGGAATTGATCAGAGGAATTCAAATTTTAATCTCAAGTATCCGATTCCTATTCCTTTCGATTCCGATCTGATTCCTAGCCTTCCGATTCCAAATTGGAATTGATTTTCAATTCCCAACCCTACACAGGAACTTCACATATTCGGTTTTATGTCAGTACTAAATATCTCACTAAAGAAACTACAGCAGTTTACGTATAAAAATTCTTCAACCTCTCAATAATTTAGACCACATCGTGAAAATATGAATTCTGCAGCAGCTGAAGTGCCTCAAAGATCAAAGCTACACATAATGTATGCTTACTGTATGTGTGTAAAGTCTCGTATCTTAAAGAAAATGTAAAGAAATTGTTCTGGTAATAAATAAATAAAGTGCTCAAAATACCAATTACTCAATAAACACGTGATTGTTATAAGGCATGTCAAAAATCACTTAATATTCAGATCATTAGCAAATAATGTTACCTGCAGAATAGCTTCTAAATACAATTAGTAAGTTGGTGTTATTTCAGCGTTTTTCAGTCATAAAAAAATCCATATATACAGAACAGAAGCACAGCTGCGTTGAGCTGTTTGATTCCTGCATCATTTTTACACAGCAGAGCATGTGCTTCCACATTTCCTCACACTTCAAACAAGCCACCCATTTATACCATTCTCTGAGATATTATTTGAGAAATTTCATAGAAAAAACAACACTATTTAAACTTCAGATCTCATGGTGAAGTTACAGTAACTTTCAAGTTGAATTTTAAGTAACACTTTTTTTATGGTTTACACTTTTTTTGTGGGCTTATGACCACTGGCAGGAACAGTCTGTAGGTTCCTGTATGGAGTAACTGACCCACGTGGAGTTTCCACTACAGTAAAGTTGCACTGAACGGCGCTGCAGTCCCATCTCTCTGCAGCACTTACAAAAGCGTGCATACGTGTTGATGTTGTAGTTGTAAATACTTGCAGAAGGACACTTTCCATCACACGACACTATGTTGACCTGTGAAAACGGCAGATGATGTATGAGCCACACGTAAAGCTCAGAGAAAAATGAGAATGACAAAGAGATATTTTTTGATACTCACTGGTCTGTTGCTACGGCAGTCATTCTTTCTAATGGTCATCCTTACTGTCACTTTCTGACATGACTTTCCATCCTCTTTACCTGCAGGGTGAGGAGCCAATGAACAATATTTTTCATCAGCAGTTCAATATCATTGAATAACCTGCTCTCCCTATGTTACAATAAGCATTTTAAACACTTAAGAACCACCTCCTCCTGTAGATGACCATTTATTTAAGTTTTATTTTTGAAAAATTATTTTCAGTTGACATGCAATACTCAGAAGCTGTCCAGAAAATGTCAATTTTTGTCTTCCTATCAAGTGTTGGTAAGATGGTGTTTTAACGTTGCAATGCAACCGTTTACAGTCTGTTGGTAGAAACACTTTAAAAGGAAAAGAGCGATTTCTTAAAAGAAATGCTGGCAAACCACCATTTCATTATCTTTCATGGCTTTGTTTATGTAATAATAATGAACAACAGGGATTATTCACTCGAATAAATAAATAAATAAATAAAAATTCTGTATTTACTCATCCTCATGTCTTTCCAAACCTGTATGACTTTCTTTAGCAAAACAGAACACTGATACTAACTAACACTAGCCCCATTGACTTCCATAATATAAGCACAATAGCGCATAGACATTTCTCAAAATATCTTCTTTTGTGCTGCAGAAAATATACAGATTTTGAAAAACATAAGCGTGAATAAAATATGACTTTTTTGGTGTATTATGGCTTTAACATGTGGTTGATTATACAGGCGATGATAAAGACTGGTAGGAAAACAAATAACACAATTCTTTCCCCACTTAGCGGAAAAGTAATTACTATAAAACTACTCATCTAATCATGATAGTAAGTTTATAAATATAGTAATAAATGAAAATAATATATGTAAATCATATAAAGAAAAAAATGTATTCAAAATTGTTTCAACACCCCAAAAGCAAGAAAAAAATCAAACCCCCCAAATGAGCCCCAACAAATGATTTTCCAATAGAATTACAGATCAGTAGCCAGTAGAAGCTGTATTACTTAGGGTAATGTGGCAGAAGAAGCAAATTAGCTTATTATTACCTTGCCATATTACCCAAAACATTTCCAGACACCCTATAATCACAAACTATACATGCAATGTGATTAAAGTCTACAGTCTAAACACTCTGGACCATGCATATCTACAGAAACACACTACTGTAATCGGCCACTAACAGTACATTGTTGGAGATCAACAATGCACTGCCCGACAGAGCAAAATGGGGAAAGATTTAGCTGTGTCAAAAGAAATATCATTTATACTAAAGAAATATCATAAAGGATGAAAAATTGTACTTTCAATAATCCGTTATCTTCAGTTATCTATTGAGAAACCTGTATTGTTTGAACGGGGGAGTACATTGTTGGAAATCAACAATGGTGATGGTGAGCCTTGTGGTCTGATGTTAGTATCATGGTACCTTGTTCACAGTTTGTGCTAACTGTGGGTTTCAAAGGGCTAACAGAGAAGGGGAACAGGGAGTTTGCAGCGCCTGGAGAGATTGTTACACAATGTTATACCCATCCTGATGCAGCTTTTGTTGTGCATGTCTCTTATGTTGTGATTTTTTTTATAAAAAAGTGAGCCTGTTTTTGGGTGATACTGTAGTTTCTATAATCGTGTCAAATGAAAATATAAATGATAAAACAAACACTGATTGTAGGTTGTGAGGCTATAATGTAGTGCAGTGTAGTAAACTGTCATATAATGAGTAAAAAATTACTGATGTTACTGTTTGTTATAACAAAAGCAAAAGCAAAGATGAAGTGATCTTTGTACTCACATGTCTTGCAGCAACCATCCATGTAACTCACAACAGTGCCACCAATCTAAGACAAAATGAAGACTTTACAAATGGACTTTTAATTTGTATTATGTCTTTTTTTAGTAAGAAATGTTCTTATCAGTTTACAAGACTAAAAAAAGGGCTTTTTAATACAATTAACTGAAACTACTTCATAATCACTGATCCACTACCAGCTCAGACAAATAGAAACCATAAAAGCTGTGTACGTATGTGTTAAATCTTCAGCTGAACAGACCATAACAGAATTCATCACTTGCATGCATGTTTCTTATCTACCAACTGATGGATGTTTATAGTTAATAAGGAAAGGATATTCACCTTCATGCATTCTGTTTCATTGAAGGGAGGGCAGCTGTAGGGATGAGAGACAAGAACGGGTCCTGACAGGGTCTCTGTACAGTCATAGTGCATGCAGTCAGACCCCCAGCTGCGCCCGGGCTGCAAGAGACAACACAGAAAAATACCATCAATGTACAGTAAAACACATATGGACTAAACTATGGACCATACTAGAGACAGACTCAATGAATTGACTTGAGTTATTTTTTGACTTGAAACAATTTAAATATTTCAAACACAAGGACATAAAGATTACTAGCCAAAAGTGAGGTCCAGCTTTGGACAAAATGTTTTGGTAACACTTTACGGTAAGGGAACATGAATTCAGTCATACATTCATGCATGGACCAAACATTACTTGATGCATTAATACCTCATGAATTATCAGGAAGTAACCTGAGTTCAAAGTCTTCCATTCATGACTTCATGAAAGAACAAAATTAAAACATTAACTAAGATGGGTACATCATCATGAATTATGATTTATTACGTATGATCATGATATATTCAATAAAGTATCCAAGTCTCCAAATCATTGACTAAAAGTGTGTTATTTAAAATCCCGTCGTGACATTGAACTTATTTTCGCCTAATTCTCTGTCATTGCAGTTTAGCCTATATTCACCGACTGTAAGAAAAGTGATTAGTGTAGCCTGCCTTGACTAGCCTTTGACTTGATCATGATGAAGTCATGATAAGCAAATGATTAGTTAATGATAAGTATTTGGATGTCAACAGAATTCATGTGCTATGTGCAGTGTTTATCCAATTTTGGGATCTGTGCCTGTACCTACAGGCTACTATGAACAAGACATAATCATGCTTGATAACTCAGATCATAATAACTGAAAAACATTATTTCTTACAATAATTGATATACTGATCTAACCTTTAATCATGCATTAGGTAATGTATTTTTTTGTATATTCCTTTAACCATCAGGGCATGTTAAAACCGCCAACAACACTTATGGCAAAAAACTTATTTTGTCACTGCATCATGCCGCAATCTCTCAAACTCTTCTAACCTCTTCTAAACTCTAGGGTCATGATTATTATTAGTCATCAACTATGTTTTTGTTATATTGTTTTATGTGCAAGGCTAGTTGAAGCAGGCTACACTAATCACTTTTCTTACGGTCGGTGAATACAGGCTAAACTGCAATGACAGAGAATTAGGAAAAATAAATACATCCCTTACAGAAAAGACACACAAAATTCACATGTGCAAAAAACACATGTGATCACATGTGAAATGTGTGTTTTTGGAACATTTTGGTGTGAATTCCATGTGAATTCCCACGTGAAACCCATGGGATAACATGTAAAAACCCATGGGATAACATATGCGACATGTCTCCACATGTGATCACATGTTCTTCACGTCACCACATGTTGCACATGTCATAATCATAATTCATGATGACGTACCCATCTTAGTTAATGTTTTAATTAAGATGTTGTTCTTTCATGAAGTCATGAATGGAAGACTTTGAAATTACTTCCTGATAATTCATGAGGTATTAATGCGTCAAGTAATGTTTAGTCCATGCATGAATGTATGACTGAATTCATGATCATTCATGTACCCTTACCGTAAAGCAGTGGTCACCAACCCTACTCCTGGAGATCGAAGTCCTGAAGATTTCAGCTCTAACCCCAATCAAACACACCTGAACTATCTAATCAAGGTGTTCAGGTTTGCTTGATAATTACAGACAGGTGTGCTGAAGCAGGGTTGGAGCTGCAGTCTGCAGGACGGTCGATCTCCAGGAACAGGGTTGGTGACCACTGCCGTAAAGTGTTAACAATGGTTTTTATTCTTTTTTCAGAAATATTATTAACTATGAATTAAATAGTAATCATTTTGTGCAATACATAACTTAAAAGTTTATTTTTTTTGTCAATTTGGTACCATACACCTAATACTTTGATTGTTTAATCTAACCTGACAGGGCAAATATTGTATAAATATGCCACCCAACATCAATTTTGGCTACTACTATATATTTAAAAACTGTGGTTCTAGAAGGCAGGACAGACCATTAAAGGGTAAGTTCATCCCAAAATCAAATTTGTGTGATTTTTTTACTCACCCACATGACTTTACACATGTTTTGCGACCTCCCGACGTCTTCGGAGCACAAATAAAGATTATTTAGGTGACATCCGAGAGATTTCCAGGCCTCCTCATAGACTTAATGGTTATAGTTGTTGTCAAGGTCCAGAAAAGTACAAAAGATCCGCTCATAGTGGCTCAGTTAATTTTTTTTGAAGCGACGAGAATGCTTTATGTGCGAAAAATAAACCAAAATAACGACTTTAATCTAAATATTCTCCTCTGGCTTGTCAGTCTATGGTGCTCGTTCACGAGAGCACTTCCACACATGCGCATTCAGTTGGGCAAAAAAGTGCAAGTCTTCCTCAATATCGAAATCATCAGACATTTCGTATTATCTTATATACAGCGTGCGTCTTCTTGTAAACACAGAGTTGCACTTCTGGGTTGTCAGTCAGAACGCTGGCGTCTGCCCCCACCGAATGCGCATGCGTGGAAGTGCTCTCGTGAATGCGCACCATAGACATTACAGAGGCGAATATACCGATTAATGTCGTTATTTTTGTTTGTTTGTCGCACATAAAGCATTCTCGTCGCTTCAAAAAAAACTCAATTGAGCCACTATGAGCGGATGGACCAATTTAACGATGTCTTTAGTACTTTTCTGGACCTTGACAACAACTATAACCATTATGTCTATGAGGAGGCCTGGAAAGCTCTCGGATGTCACCTAAATATCTTTATTTGTGCTCCGAAGAAGCCGGGAGGTCTCAAAACATGTTTAACGTCATGTGGGCGAGTAAAAAAAATCACACAAATTTGAGTTCGGGATGAACTTACCCTTTAATGGTTCTGCTCTGCTTTTTATGGAAAGTTTTGAGTGAAGATGAAAATGAACAACATATCACCTTATGCATAGTTACAGATCCATTGTCATTCCGGTGAAGACAGGAAATGTTCTTACAGACACCACAGCAGCTGCTGTAGTCTTTAGGAGGGAAGTAAATCTGGTTCTGTTGAACAGATTACATACAGTTAATTTTTTGTGTTTGCATTGTGTGTATGTGTGTTTAAATACTCACAGGCTGGCAGTGTGCCGTGCAGTTGGTGCTGGTTGCTTTGAGGAGATAGAAACCTGTGGCAGGGTTTAGTGTGTGTGTACACTCTGTGGTGTAACACACACCCTGATCACGATGCTCGACCAGTGTCTGCCCGGGCCGCATCACTCCTCTTACCCCATCCACACACACCCCATCTCTCACTAAAAATACATATAATACAAATACAATCATGCATTAGGAAATACTGTATATGACTTTGAGGAAATATGAGGAAAAATATGTCTTTTTAGAGAATTTCAGAGAGTGTGTGTTCTCACCACACATGAATCGCTTGCAGTTACACTGGTTTTCTGGATAAGACAGAAATGCTCTGTCTAACTGCATACTCTCACCCTGCAACACAAGACATCTGATATCAGATCTGACCCAACCGTTCAAACAAGTGCCTGATCAGAAACAAATAACAGAATAATAAAACAATATCATTCAGATATAAAGTAATTTCTAAAAGAAACAACCGTACTGAAGACTCACCAGAGAACATGTAGGGCGACGAATTTTTTCACATGCACATTCTAGGAAAGAGTGGAGCTTTAGACTTATTCAAAAACACACCTCATTTGTAAGTCGCTTTTAATAAAAGCGTCTGCTAATTGACTAAATGTAAATGTAGATCTGCATTCTGTTCTTTAGCACACATTCATTGACACAAACAAACAACAAGATACAATACACTTATTGAATTACACTTTAATCACATTATTAAGAGTGGAGAGGCTTACCACACGTCTGTGATGGACAACATATGTCTTGAATTTTTGTGGACACTGCAGTCATGCCAGAGGGACATGTGACTTCCAAGCATTGAGAGGGCTCACACCCTACATGGATATGCACATATTATTTTTTTAAATACCACTTTGCAGGAAGTAAACACTGGTCCAGAGGCAGTTTCAGTTTTTATTTGTGGAATGTATTTTATTTGTATAGTTTTTTTTATCTTGCATATACTATAAAATAAAATCTTAAAGATATTCCTTTAACACTTTAATTCAGTTATAAATGTTCTGTTGGTTGTATTTTGTTCAAAGATTGTGTAATGTTTGTGTACCAGCGTTGTTTAAGTCTTCCGAAGTGTCTATAGCATTCACTGCATTGACTCCATTCACTTTTATACTGAGCTAATAATATTTTATATTATTATAAATAATATAATTATTTATATTATATATAATATTTTCTGACCCTAAACTTTCCCTTAAATCTAAAACCCTACTGCATTTTACAGTACATTATCATTATATTATTTGAAAATAATATTTGTGTGTCTATGCCAAATGTTTGCACTTACAGCAGTGGTAAGCTGGGCAGCAGCGCTCTGTGCTGTTTGTGTCAACAATAAGCAGTTCTCCCTCCTGACACACCGGAGCTGCCTCAGAGCATCTGTCACACACTAAAACACAACATTAACCAAAAACTAGATAGTACATTTTCTAAAGAAACTGTGAGTGATGCTTTCTTGGCAAACCGCGGAACTCGGCACTAGGGTGATGACACTAAGTACTAATGAATCTAACCAACCCCCATGAGTCTAAGATGTTCTGATACAAAGTTATAGGTCTTGCTAAATGGTTGCTAGGCTAACCTGTTTGGTTGCTATGGGCGTGGCTTGGCATCTGCAATTGATAATACTCTAACCTATGAGTGAAATGATACAACCCGCGTGTCTCTACGATGTTCCTATGCAGAGATATAGGTTTTGCTAAATGGTTGCTAGGCTAACCTGTTTGGTTGCTATGGGCGTGGCTTAGCATCTGCCAATAGAAGATGCTCTAAGCTATGAGTGTAACGAACCAACCCCCGTATCTCTACGATGTTGTGATGCAGAGATATAGGTATTGCTAAATGGTTGCTAGGCTGACATGTTTTGTTGCTATGGGCGTGGCTTCGTAGCTTAATGAACTTCCTGGGCCACTGATTGGTTGCCAGAATAAAAAGAGCCCACCCCCTTGTTTCTACGACACTGTGTTCCAAAGATATCCACCTGGACTTTTTATAATGGGAGTCTATGGGAACGGTTGCTAGGTTGCTGTAAATGGTTGCTATGGGCGTGGCTTCATAGCTTCATAATGATCATGTGACACTGATTGGTAGCTTGAGTCAAATGAGCCCACCCCCTTGTCTCTAAGTGGTTGTATTGCGAAGATATTCAACACTGGACGGTTTTACGCCTTATATGGGCATGCTTCCTGTCGATGGGAAATTTTGGGTGGCTCTTACACCCCAGGGGTGCAACTTACACCCCATTGTGAGTGATGTTCTTAAAGAGACTGATAGCCTCTTCAAATCGTGTATTATTATCATGTTTCTACGATATCCTCACTCAGAGCTACGACCCGTCAAATTTGGGCGCAATGTTAAGTCAATGGGATTTTTCAGGTTTTTATTCGCCCCCCTATCGCACCCCTCTCACCCGATCACTTCCAAAAGTCATCACACACCATTCCTCAATGGGCCGCTCGATTTGATGTATTCATTCATGGGTCGAATGCAAAAAAATAACGTGTGAATATATAGGTATCTAGGTTTTGAATGGGAGTCTATGGGCCCCAATATAGGTATACAGAAATTTTGGGAGGCTCTCACACCCCAGGGGTGCAACTTACACCCCATTGTGATTTATGTTCTTATAGAGCCTGATAACTTCTTCAAATCGTGTATTATCCGTTTTTTTCTTCGATCTCCTCGCTCGGAGCTACGACCCGTCAAAGTTGGGCGCAATGTTAAGTCAATGGGATTTTTCAGGTGTTTTTTCGCCCCCCTATCGCCCCCCCCCACCCGATCGCTTATAAAAGTCATAGCACACCATTCCCGAATAGGCCCATCGATGTGATGTATTCATTCAAGGACAAGTAGCGTGCCAAACTTTTGGCGGAACAAGAATAATTATAACACATATGTATGTTCGAATAACAATAGTTATGCTTTTTCAAAGCATCACTAAATATCAGGTTATACAGAATACATCAGAGAACTGACATTAAATGATTAAATGTAAAATGTTATTGCTATGCTGAATTAAAACATTATAACAATGAATTATTAATAATTAAAGCTACAAGGTTGTTTTGGTACTCGGCCCGACTCATTTGTCTAATCAGCGTAATCAGTTGTCTAAAGCGTAATTCGGTTACCCCGCCTTTAAATAACAGTATTTAATAGCATTACATTATTTTTAAATAAGTAAATAAGCAAAAAAAGGCAATAAATAATTATTAAAGAAATACTATAATTAATAATATTATTAGTAATGACTTACTGCAGATGTGGGCCAAACAGCAGCTGCCTTCAGCCCGAGTGGCAATCAACGTCTGATCTTCTCGACACACAGGAATATCCAGAACACACTGATCAGGGTCACATTCTACAGAGAACACATTATTGTCAGACACATCCGCAGCTACACTGAAGCATGCAAACACAAAGAATCAAACTCACCACACATATACTCCGGACAGCAGGAGTCCTGCTTGTGATATGACACCAGCTTCTCTCCATATTTACAGTCTGGAGGAGCAGCTTCACACCTACTCTGATTACAAACTGTCACAAAACAATCACGCAGAATTTTAACATCCCCACCATCCAAAGTGCTATACGGTAGCATGTCTGTAGATATGTGTGAAATGGTTGTGAAACAGACCACAGGCTCTGTGAGGGCAGCAGCTGTTGTCATCTGCCAGATTGACACTGATCTCTCCTGTCCGTGTGCAGACCGGCTGAGCGATGTTACTGCAGTTATACTCCACCGGCACGATGCTGTCATTCTCACACTTATACATACAGCAGCCGTCCAGTGAGGCTTTCCATACCTCTCCCAGCGCTCGTGGCGTTCCAAAACTATCAGTACAGGCTACAAACACACATAATACAACTTAAACTTAAAAAACCAACAACGACATGTTTTTATAAAAAGAGGGAGAGAGAGAGTGAGGGAAGTAGAGGCCGTACCACACTTGCTGGGTGGAATGCAGAGAGAAGAATAGGGCCGGTGTAGTAGAGTTCCCTCCGGACACACACATCCCTCTGAAAGGCCGGTGCATTGCTCTGGGACAAACTCAAATTCTTGGTTTGGGCAGGACGGGGCAGTGCAGGCTGGCAAACAGGCCTGATAGCACAGATTTTCTGGGCACGCAAATGCTACAGAAACAGAAAGAACAAGATCATATTATTGTGCAACACACACACCTTAAAGGGAAAGTTCAGCCAAAAATGAAAATAATTGTATAATGTATTCATTCTCATGTCATTCCAAACCTGACTTTCTTCTTCAGAACACAAAAGAAGATATTTTGAAGAACGCTGGTAACCAAACAACATTGACCCCCACTGACTTTCATTGTATGGACACAAAACCACTTAGACATTTCTCAAAATATCTTCTTTTGTGTTATACATATGTAAACACAATGTAAATGTAAATAAAAAACATATTAATATCATTACTGGAAAAACATGATTTCTCTCATAAACTAAATATAATGCGAGAATATGCTCCAGTAATACATACGGCAGAAATCAAAGCTCCTCCATTCCATGCAGATGTAAAATTTGTGGCAGGATGCAGCGTAAGCAGCCAAAGCGACGCAGGGATTATTCACATACTCCACATCTCTCACCCACATCTCACAGAACGTTGATGGAGGCACCTAAAGCACACACACGGGTTAGGGAATGAAGTAGTTGCAGTTTTTGGTTGGAAAGGCCTTGAATGATGTGTGTCATACATAAGGATGGCAGATGGTAAAGCTCTGGTTATTCAACATCCTCATGCACTGGGAACAGTCACTGGTGGTACAGTTGACCTCTCTCCTTCTGCTGTGACTGATGTAGCTGGTGGTGTTGGAAATCTGCCAGCTATCGATGAACACTGCTGGATCCTCTTGTTCTGGCACAACTGTACCATTAGACAGAGTCAGATCATTCAATGGGTTACCATCACAACTACCTGCACAGGGTGGAAAAAGGAAAAGAATTTAGAGTGAAGAACGTAGATGGCATTAAAGTATGATGTGATGATAAAGTGTATAGTATGTATAGTGCTGTGACTTTAAAGGGATACTCCACCCAAAAATGAAAATTCTGTCATGAATTACTCACCCTTTAGTTGTGTAAATTTCTTTGTTCGGATGAACACAGATAAAGATATTTGGAACAATGTTAGCAACTGACATTTCTGCGGCATCACTGACTACCATATAGTAGAAGAAATTAAAAAGGTAATCAAAGGTGACCAAGAACTGATTGCTTTCCTAAATTCCTAAAAATATATTCTTTTGTGTTCAACAGAACAGAACAAATTCTACAATCATTTTTCCTACTATGGTAGTCAATGGTGCCCCAGAAATGTCAGTTGCTAACATTCTTCCAAATATCTTTGTGTTCAACCGAACAGGAAATTTATACAGATTTGGAACAACTTGGGTAAGTAATTTTCATTTTTGGGTGGTGTATCCCTTTAATACAGTAATGGCTTCATACCACACAAGCCCATGGTGGGCAGTCTGTTTTTATAGCTGTCCATCTCAATCACCATCATGCCTGTAGAGTGAAACCACTGGATCTTCAATCCAGCTGGACTTCGGATTAAATACATGTTTCCCGTGTCCAGAATCTCAAATCCAAACTTCTTAAAACGTGGCTTTGCATACCTGGAGTTCACATATAGCTGGAAAACCAACCAAACGTCTATTTAATCTCTTTCATCTGTAAAATCTACAAAAATAAAAGAATTTTAGACAGAAATGTGGACACTCACACGTCTCTGCAGACGGTTGATGAGAACTTCATTGGATTTGTGAGTGATGTTTAAAGCTGCCAGACACAAATTGGTGAAGTTCCACACAAGCTAAAAGTAAAAGAGATCTTTATTATGACTATGATAATAAAACAAAGCCTTAATATTTTCAAGGTAAATCTAAGGTCAGAGTTCAGAAATGCTTTTCATATCTCACAGTGTCATCTGTTCCAGAACATTCCTGCACCAGGATGCTGACGGTCTCATTGGGAAGCTGAGTCACCACAAATAAAGCAGCTTTAAAAACTGCAATGCTGTTCCCGTCAAATGTGATCACATTCAGATCAGGAAACACCGAACAACGACCTACACAGCAAAATAAACAATAATTAAATTAAAAAGACTTTAAACAGTTCAAAAAATGCCAGAATGGAAAAGATTATGGTGTTTAAGGTGTGTGTTCCTCACATGGGCAGTTCCATCGTGGACAACACTTAT
This sequence comes from Triplophysa rosa, assembly GCF_024868665.1. Lineage (NCBI taxonomy): Eukaryota > Metazoa > Chordata > Actinopteri > Cypriniformes > Nemacheilidae > Triplophysa > Triplophysa rosa. The sequence goes on from NC_079890.1 coordinate 22,985,441, forward strand.
TCCCATTGACCAGTACAGCGAAGCCAAGCAGACCGCAGTTTGGAGGTGTCGGATCATAAAGGCAGCTCTGGGATTTATTGAAGAGAAGCAACTGGCCACTCACACAAATAAGCTTAGTGCATTCATCCACAACCTCTGAGTATGGAGACTACAGATATAAACACACACAAAATTTTGTTTAATACACATTTTGTTGTCCAAAATGTACCAAAGTGAATATTACAAAACCACAAAAGTATTTCATATGTGACTCACAGTGCATACTCTGCCGGGCATGAGTGCAGTAGTTTTGGAAACCGCAGGCGTCTGGGTAGTCATCCAGTGCTCTGGTTGTGTGGTGTAGGGAGGGCTGGTCATTACGGACGAACCAAGTGTTGTTCGAGCGGTGTCTGGAGCAGGCGGTTTGGATGTGACTGAGGTAGGTTTATCCACCAGAGGGCGCTCTGTGGAGCTGCTCACGCTGGTGACGGCAATGCTCTCAATGACAGTAGGAGAAGCAGGTGGTACTGGTGTGGTACTGGCAGTCTGGGTAACAACTGATGCCAAGCTGGCCACCGAAGCAGACGTCGTTGTTCCAGTTACTGACAGCAGTGTAGTGGAACGTGGAATGGATTCAGTTGTGTGTTTTGTAAATCCAGATGTGTATTCGGTTGTGGTTTCAGTGGTGTGTGTTGTAGCTACAGGAATACTTGTGGTTGTATCTGTGGATGCAGTGGTCATTTTATCTGTGGGTATGGAAGTGCTTTGTGTTGTGAGTGATGTCCCATTTGTGGCTGGGGGGAAAGTGCTGGTTTGGATTACTACTCCTGGAGTTTCTTCTTGTGTGGTAGCAACAGACACCCGTGAGGTCACGACTGGTGTGACACGTGCTGTGAATTCAGGAGTTGTGCTGGAAGTGCTGATGAACTCATGCAAGACTGTTGACGTCTGTGTTGTTGAAGCAGTTGACGGCAAGGTTATATCCCTGTCAGGAGAAACCCTAGTGGTGTCTGTGACAGGATGTGTGGTCATGGGTTTGGTTGTTGATGTCTGAATGATGGGAACCGTCTCCTTTTCAGTCGTGGTGGAAGTTAGTAGAGACTTCTCTGAAATGACACTTGTTTCTGTGGGTTTTGTTGGAGTTTTAGATTCTGATGTTGCCATCGTCACTGTCAATTGTGAAGATACATCAGGCACTGCAGTTGTTGTGATCATAGAATAAGGTGGAGGTGGTGATGTGCTGACTTTATCTGTGAGGTGAGCAGTTGTGGAAACTAAACCCCAGTGAGACTCTGTAATGTCTATTGTAGAAGCAGATGTAGCTGTGGATGTTGTCTTTTCAGTTAGTGACACCTGGGATGTTAGTAGCGTTGATGTTGTCTCTGTAGGTGCTGAGGTGAATGGGATGGTGGTGTAGGTGGTAAGTAGGGTCTCTGTTGTTCTGGCAGTGGTTCGGGAGGTTTCAGAAGGTATAGACAGAGTTGATGTGGTTTGGATTTCTCTCCAATCTGTTTGTAATGTCCTCCCAGTTGTTGGAACTTCAGGATAGGTTTGAACAAAATATGTTGGCTGATGGGTTGTTTTTGTTGTGGTTTCTGTTGGCACAAATACAGGCACTTGAGAGGACATTGTGGTGATGTAGGTTGTTGGAGCGGTTGTGGAGACGGATGTAGTTTTTGATGTTTCAGGTTGCTCTGAGGTTGATGGAATAAAAGGTGTTGTTTGAGTTGGAGGTTGTGTTGGAAAAGCAGAGCTGGTGGATTTCACTGGTATGTGGGTGGTTGAGGTTTCTGTGTCCGGCGGGGGGGTAGAAACAGTTTTGGATGTAGTTGTATCCAAAGGTTTCTGGATTTCAGGGGTGCTCTCAGGCGTTGTCTTTGAAGTGTGTAGAGATGTAGAAACTGTGAGATTTGCTATTGTGACTGAAGTACTCAAAGCTGATATTGGTGTTGTGGGTGCTGGTGAAGTGAACTTTGTCGTGCTGATGGTTTCAGAAGCAGTCTGTGTGCTACTACTAGACATCACCTTTGGAGTTGTGGTCTTTTCAGTGACTTTCAAGGTCTGTGAGACTCTGGGGGTCTCAGTACTCGAGGTACTAGAGGTAAGGGGAGATGAGACTTCAACTGTTGGGGAAGTGGCTTGTGTTGACCTCATGCTAGTTGAGACTGGAAGCACATGTAAAGTGCTTACTCTGGTTGGCTCCTTACTTGAGGTAGATGACAAAGTATGGCTCACAGTCGGGATAGTTGTGGTCCTGGTGAGTGGTACTGAGGACTCTGTCGGCCTGGTTGTTGTAGAGGTCACAGTGAGAGATGCTGAGATAGGGGTAGTGTGCACTGTGGTGGGGAAAGTGGGACTGTCAGTGGTGCTCGATGCTCTAGTGGTTCTCTCAGTGGACGCCAGTGGGATCGAGGAGGAAGAGGATGTTGTTAATGTGGTAATGGTTTCCACTAGAACAGGTCTGACAGCAGACGAGGTGAGTTTTCCTGTCGTTGGCATGCGTGTTGTAGGTGTAGCAGCAGTGGTGCTGGACTCTGGCATAGTTTTAATTGTGGATGATATTGAAACAGCAGGAACACTCAAGGTGGAAATTGCTGAGGATGATGTCGATGTTATGGCAGTGCTGGGTGGTGTGAATGGAGGTACAACGACTGGCTTAATGCCTAAAAATAAACGCAAAATATGATAATTAAAACAACTATAGTGTATATAGTACATGTGTTATGTTAAGATAGCTAAACTAGTGCTGTTTTATAGGTTCCTATAGGTCAGGATAAAAATAGAAACATTTTAAAATGAGTTGAATTTAGTAGTCGACCGATATGGGTTTTTAACGCCCATTCTAAAATTGAGAAAACTGGCCTATTGGCCAGTATGAGGCCGATAACAGAAATGTAATGAAACTAAATGAACAATGAAACTAAATGAACATTTACTGTTCCTTACGTGCTTAGTTAGCAATATGTAACTTAGCATCAAAACAGACTTTAACACATAAAATGATACAGTACACACTTTTGTGTTTGTGAGGTAAAATGTTTTCAAATGTGTTAAATTCATTTATATCACATCTGTTTTCCTCCTGGAGCTTCCAGTGGGCTGTGAATGTGACCCCAATGGTATTATTAAATAAGACTTAATATTCATTAAAGATTTATAGGACGATACGATAGGTAAAAATATTAAATATCGTCCGATTACATCAGCCATGGCAATATACTGCATCAGTATACTGGTTTAAAATACAATTTAAATAACAAAACAATACTTTTGGTCTAATCATATAACAATTACTAGGTCAAATTTTAGCAATAAAACTAAGAACAAGCATTGACAGGATGTTTTATTTGACTTAATAGCCTTATTTGTAGCTTACAGTCTTCCAGATAGACACATCTGTGAGTGACCTCATCTAATACCATGTGACTTGGACACTGGGGCAGGCATCCCTCGACCCTACAGAAAGATGCAAAAATACACTTTTAGCCAAACAGGTGTTTATGTGGCGCTCTGCATATATAAATAAAATGTATGTACTCTTACTTTAGTATGCTGGTACAGCTCAGACCTGATGGATCACTGCATGTCCTGAAACATGGACTCACACATGATTCATACCGCCACTGACATCGAGGACCCATTGGATAGTCCGGTATATTGCCTGTAGTAAAAATAATGATTATAGGTCAATATTATCTTCTGTTCTATATATAAATGTATGGATATATGTGCACATACTGACCTGTCAGTCTGAATAAAGTAGCCCTGCGGTAGCGATCTGAGTGACTGTATTTCATGAGCTGGAATCTGGACATCATGAAATGTAAGAAATACCCAGGCCTTGCCAAGGACTCCAGTGAATCAAAGCCTGAAATCCATGTGTCCATGTGAAGAACAAATGTAGCTGCATCCCAGAATGCTACAGTTTCTTCCCATTTCTGCAGTCTTAGCAGGCCACTGCGCTCTACTCTCAGAAAGTAGTTGGGTCTGTCTGCTGCCTCAAATGACACCAGTGATGAATCTGCAACAACGATATTAAACCCATTTGGAAACTCCACATTTGTATATACATGGTTCAGTTTGTATGATTTGATTATAAGACAAATATATTTAAAGCCATATGGTGGCGGGTGATGAAAGTATTTTAATTGTATATTGTTTGACTTGAGCATCTCACCATGTGGTCTGACTTTGCTGAGGCCTGGTGTCATCATGAACAGTGTCAGAACCTCATCAGTTCCTGCAGTATCTCTTTTTGGAAACACCAGTCCACTTGTCTTATTGGCTGCTAACAATGTGCCTCTCTCTCTGTAGGTCAACAGCTTAAATGGACCTTTCCCTAAAGCTATGAAGAAGATACACAGACACATAAAACAACACATTTTAAAACACCATGCGTAAAATTATAATGCCAAATATTCTATATGCCTGATACTGTCTTTAAAATATATATATGAACATTTTGCAATACCGTATATCTCAATAAACTGTATATTGTCATGTTAAGACCCAATATTTGTACTTACACTCATCTTTTTGTTAGGAATTTAGATTGACAACATTTACAGTAAACATGAAGAATCGTGAATTTGATATATCCATATAATATAATTTTCTCAGGTCCCTCCTCTACTCATATAAACACCTATATGTGTGATTGTTCTATGGGGAAAATATGCAGATGTACCTTTATTGTAGTATTCACAGTCATAAGCTGTAAACAGAGAACGTCAAATTATTATTATATCACAAAAATGTAACTGAAACACTGCAAGATCTGTCTCCTCATGTCTTTCAAGAGAAACTGTATTCACTTTATAGTTGCAGTGTACCGAGGATATGTGATCAAAAAGCTGGCACTCACGGCAGACGGAAGGGGAGCGCCAATCTACTGTCACGCCCTTTTGGCAGCAGCGATGAGAGTATGCCGCCACGCTGGTGCAAAAACACTCGCAGTCTCCTCCACGATTACAACCACACGTGTCTACCAGACAGTTCATATAGAACCACGTGACATCCACCTACAGAGCATCAAACACCTTTAAACACAGAGACCCTCACTCACTCACATGTACTACATGTCCACACACACAAACACAATGAGTGCATTAAGATGGACTGGTCACTAGACTAGCAAGTTAGTACTCTCACTTACCACTGGGTGGCAGACTTGAAACACTTCACTGAGCAAAATTCCACACTGTCTTTTTGCAAAGGGCTCACGAAGAGGGTTCAGATTGCAGGGGTGCCTTATATCAGGGCTGTTCACACACTGAAGAGACATTCCCACAGAAACAATTACTGTCAAACTAAGCTACACATGTACAGTATGTTCATTCACTGAGAAAGTAAAGCGTGTTTATTGTATGTGTGCTTTTCTGTTGGTCATACCTCTGCTGCTGTCCAGCTGTTGCCAAACTCCTGCGGTGTGGATGAATCAATGTTCTCTGGTGTTCTCATCTCATTCGCTGTCTTCTGGTCAAAGTTTCCACACAGACCAGATAGCTTGCCCTAAAATGACAATAAAAACAAGTATGTAGTTACAATACGTTTATCACCTACATCACTGTCACCGCAGTGTGTTTATGTGTGTGCTTGACCTGCCAGCGGGGTCCAGCCTGTATATGGATGGTGGTTTTTCTGTCCCAAAGCACTGTGAGGTCCTCCCCAAGCAGATGCACGATAGTGTAGTATCCTGCCTGCCAGCTATATACTTTCTGCCTGTCGATCACACTGGATGGGTTCTGTCATGAACCACAAAAACAGAATAATCTCAAAAAACGTATTTTTTTTATCAAATCATCAAACCAAATCATTATTTTAGTAAACATAAGACTGGCCAGAACACCATATTGTTAATATAATAACACATCATTCTTCAAATTTATCCGTGCAAGTATCTGTATGAAATATTAAAAGTATACTCACAGGTCTGCCGGAGTCATCATCAAACACTATGAAGGAGCGACCAATAGAGATGAGCAGAGATTTCCTGCAGATCACGCCACTCTCGAAGCAGTCAACATTCTCCGCTGTGACACTCATCATTGCATCTACTGAACTCTAAAACATACACACACACAAGAAAACATTTTGGTCAACAATGACACATGCACACACATACAAAAGTCAGTTCCTCTTTTAATAAGGATGTGAATGATGAGATTCTTGCTTAGAGCTAACCTTGACCAAATACACCTTGCAGGCACCGATATAATCAAACAGGAAACCATCAAACGTGCGGTAATGTCGATCTCCATACGCCGTACACATGGATGGACACGGTCGGAACTCACACTGGAACGTCCCGTGCTGACACACACTGCAACACATTATTTACATCATACAAGCACTTTAACTATATATTTATTCTCTTCCTGTTCTCTTCCAATTGTCTTTAGTGAAATTTGATGTCTGTGATAAATATGCTGTTTAGTTGGTTCTGAGCAACATTACATTGTGTTAAAGTGAAAATTCTGTCATAATTTACTCAACCTCAAGTTGTTTCAACTTTGTTCTGTTAAACACAAAAGAAGACATTTTGAAGAATGTAGGAAAGCAAACAGTTCTGGGGTACCATTGACTATACCACAGTAGTTTCTTTTCCTATTGTAGTCAATAGTGACCCAGAACTGTTTGGTTACAAACGTTCTTCCAAATATTCCTTGGGTTCAGCATAAAAATAACATTTACAGAGGTTTGAAACAACTTGAGGGTGAGAAAATGATGATATCAATTTTATTTTTGGATGAACTGTCACAGTTGCAAAAATCCACAGAATGGATGTGAATGTAGTCTCACCACTGATGGCAGGGGGATGATACTCTGTCTCCTGGGTAATATTCTTTCCCTTTCCACAAACAAGGGCATGCATGTGGATCGAAACACTCATCGCTATGTTTTAGGAGCCTGTGGAACACACACACACACATGAACCTGTAGACCTATCACACATACGAATAGGCTAAAAAAGAACATATGACCGGTGTTTGAGAGGTCAGGGCCGCAGGACTTTTGGATGGACAGCCTGAGACAGAAGAATATCTGGATGAACAGCAGTATAAAAGAAAGACCTCACTAGTCACCTGAGAAAAGCAGACCATTCTCATTCTCACAGATCCAAGCTTCCTTTCAGTTAGCCCCGCCCCCTTTCCATCTTTCTGATACAGATCTTGTAATATCGCAGCAAATCATTTTCATTGGCCTGAGGGCGCTTTGAGAGTTCCCAGCACACTGTCTGTAAGAACTGAGTAAAGTTACACCCCAGATAGACAGGCGTTAACAGCTCTCTTTATCCCACAGCCAGCATGCTGGATCACTTACTCCCATCAAAGAACACATATGCACCTACAGGAGCGCTGTTCTGCGTGCATTTATTAAGAGACGGAGAGATGGGACCATAACTAAACAATCACACAGTCCATTGCTCACCAATTATCTTCATGCACTGGTGATGCTGGGTTCTTTCCTGTGCCATGACTCAAATAGAACAAAACAAAAAGACTGGGGGGCTAAAATTACAAATATTCTAAAAGGAGGTTTTTGTGTCTAATTTTGTAAAATTATTACTATTGAATTGTTTTTAAAAGAAGCCATTGTAAGATGAGTTCTCAGGTGGTGGGACACAGCCTACAGTAGAAATGGGTCATAGGTCTGTTCTGAAGGGGGTTGCAGGCAGCAGAAAAATAGTATAACATAATATAAGTCCAAAAATGTATATATCAAACTAAAAAAATCAATTCCAAATTCTAAATTCAACGAATCACAAATGTCCTGTTCCTTTGCTTTAATGTTGTTTTCTCAACATTTATAAACGTTTCTTATATGGCCTGTGTGTCATACATTTTGCATAATAATGTGCCTATAATATAGCTCATGGCAATATGAATGCATTTCGGTGTTTAATTTGAAAGACGTTGTTCCTTTTAACCTGTACAATTACAGCACAGTGGGTGAATTTATTAGGTGTATCTGGTTAAGGGTATGTGGTGGCTCATTTAGAGTTATGGCGATACCATAATGTTCCAGACTGAAGCTCATTTACTTGCTTCTGTTTCGGTCTATATGTGCTCTGTTTTAAACATACCAGCTCTACCTAAAATCCCACAAACTCTCGTCTCACACGTTCCAACCTCCCTTATCACTTACTAAACCACACAAACGTACTTTCTAATCTCTGGTAAAACATACAATGGCCACAATGAGATCTGCAGGTTTCAAGAGGAGATTTTAGCAATGTGACCTCACTCTTGTTAGCACTGTGAGAACCCTCATCTCTGATCCAGTCAAATGCACGACACTCGAGAAGCAACAGAGGTCATTTGAGTTGACCCCTGACCTTAACCCTAACCCTGACCCTATTCCCAAGAGAGAAAACTATTGTTTAGCATCTGTATTCACACAAGTGAAATATCCTTAGCAGAAAGATCACAGAAAATATACAAATGTCTATTTTGCTTTTTGCTTTTCATGTTGTCAAATGAAAACGTGCTGATTTTGAAGTATGAAGTATAGGAATGTCTTTAAGCAGCTTATCAGCTATTTGATCCAGCTGTGCACCTGTTTACTGCGTAAATAAGAATTTCTGCCATTAACCAAGTTGCTTGGAGGTGGAGGAGGGGGTAATTGTCTCATTAGAACAGGAATTCCCCTGCTCACAAAAACACTCCTATACCCGCTGGTCCCATGAGACACACAGGTATCAGCATCACTCATTGCTTAATGGGCAGAGAGAAAGAGAGAAGCCGGCCATGGGTTATACTGAAAAGGTATTCAAAATATGTGATTTTAAAAACAAAAAATTGTAACAAAAATCCATAGGTAATGTGAGCAGGGGAGGAATTCAAGCAGCATGAGAGGTCTAGCTCAAATATAAACCACACGTACCACACACACACTCATGTTAACCAACATGCCCACATCCTTTGCTTGTCTTTGAATATGAGTGTTTGCAATAAATGTCTTCATGAAAGAGTACATGCTTGAAAATACACTGCATGGTTGACAGTCCCAGTAGAAAAGACTAGAGAGTCAACACAGTTATAGTCACTGCATATTAAAGGACAGAATAAGATAAAGAGAAAAGCATTTAAATGAATAAAAATGACACACTTCAGGTTTAAAATGAACGGCAGCACAGTTAATCTATTATTCTGCCATACTTTAGCTTTTTCCCAGCATATTGTTGTAGACTTTCTGCTGTGTCACAACATTCTGCTGTGTCCTCCACTGTAATCATTTTAGACCTCTGGAAACTGCATATACAGCACATAATAACAATTTCCACTTATCAATAATCTCATCATCACTACTTCTCAAGGGCCCTTTGTGACTTATTTACACCAGTCCAGATGCCAAACTATCAAGTTGCAGGAATTTATTAAACACTCATGACAGAATCTAACCCATGATATTTCTTCCCATGATGCTCTTGAGTACCGCTTTTCTGTTAAAAAGGTCAGTAAGTCAGAAGCAGGTGAATCACGCACACACACACATTCGGCCATCTAAAATATCACATCGCCTCTGTTTGCAGTGGAGACTCTGGTTGCTCTCTAGATGTCTGTGAGCTCATTCAGTGTGTGAGTGATGAATGTTCATGAGAGTTGTTCGCTTTGTATTGAGAGTATTAGATTGCCATTGTAATTCAGCATCTCCAGAGGTCTGAATATTCAATGAGCAAGTAAGCAAACTCCTCCCAACCTAAAAAGCCTTGCAATGTTAATTAAGACCAATGTTGACCAATTTTAATAAATACAACTTTTTGATGCTGTCAACAAAGGAGTAGTGAACAAAATGTAAGCTCTTTAAGATTTCCAGGTCAATTTAGCCACAATCTTTCACAAACGTAATAAAAAGGGAAACTCAAAGACCCAGAAGAAAACTAGGGTCTTATCGTGCTGTTATGGCTGAGGATTGCTTCAGGAAGTTAAGCTTGTGATGTGGCACTTAACCTCAGTTTGCTTGTGTAGACACTGGCATTAAATGTATCAGATGACAAAAATCCATCTATAGTTCAAGAGTCGCGCTCTCCGAGGCCCCTTTAGTGGGAACGTGACGCAAGGGGCAGAAAAAAAGAAGGGAAGTGGAATCGAACGACAAAGAACTCTTTTCACCCACCACAGAAAGCAGCAAAGGTTCTCACTGAGTCAGTCTGAGACCCTTTAACTGATCTGTATCGACATCAGCACCTCCTCCAACAGACACTATCCGTGTGAGACCTCAACATGTAGAGAGGAATGCCATTTGTCTGTGAGGGAGCTTCTGGGAATTGCTGATTGCTGCCCGAGTGTGCTTTTGCAAATCTTTTCTATATGTATACGCACAGCTGCCAATGATCATTTTTACTCCGAATAGTGTAAAAACACCGTTTGACCCAGATTATCGAAAAACATCATAGTGGATGCTTGTGTAATGGAAAAGTGTCATTCCTGACGCTACTCCTGAAGCTTAGCCATGGATCATTGCCCCATCACACACACACACACACACACACACACACACACACACAAAGACACATACAAGCACTCACCTACACAATCCTCTATTACAAACATATACAGAAACATCTAACCTTTGGAGATAAAAAAATAAGCACTACCAAGTGATACTAATTATACATTCAATAAAAATATAGTGGCTCTGAACTCACCCTGCAGGACAAACGCAGCCGGGCACACACGGCTCATGGGCGGAGCAAGTGAGGTTGAGTAAATATGACTCGCAGGTCTGTTCACAAGCTAAACCTTTACTGGCTGAGAGCCTGTCCACTCTGTTCCCACAATCCTCATAAAACTGGTCCGGTGGACACAGTGTATCTGAGAGAGGATGAAGAACACACATATTGTCAGATTCAGCAGTGCACAAATATAAACTCAGACTCACAATTTAGAGGCTGAAACACGATACTCACCAATAATTGTGCTCTGGGAAAATAGCTTTCCATCTTGGCAAATCCTGTTGAAGAAGTAAAAAAAGATTTTCACAGATTTTAGGCCATGCGAGTATTTAGATCATTGCTATATATACAAAACACAATTTTTGACTGAAAAATGTCATGCAATGCAGAGATTGACAGAGTGTTGAATGTTTAAAATGAGTGAATGGGACTATCTTACTGTACACCTGATGATGTCATGATCACATCTCCGGGTGAGTAATCCGAACCCAGAAAACTGCAGGGACACTCACTCCTGTAACACAAAACATTGTATATTAGACACAGATCCAGAATATTATGAATTACAAATGCTTAAATGGATAGTTTAGCTAAAAATAAAAATCATATTGTCATTTAATCAGGTTCAAAACTGTATGCCTTTCTTTCTTCTGTGAAACACAAAAGAAGATATTTTGAGAAATGTCTTAGCGGTTTTGTGCACATACAATGGAAGTAAATAGGGGACAATGTTGATGGTTACCAACTCTCTTCAAAATCTTTTAATATCTCTGCTGTGTTCTGCAGAAGCCACAGGTTTGGAATGACATGACGGTGAGTAAACAATGAAAGAATTTTCATTTTGGGTGAACTATCCCTTTAATGTATTTCCAAAATTATGTGACCTGGTAGTAACAAGAGTTCGTCTCGGTCACGTCCTGACTTTCTCTAAGCTTTTGCCAGCATGAGAGCTGTAACTCTAGCACTGAGTATGTGGCAGGGAGACACGGGACATTTAAGGGAAGTGAACCCGTGCGAGGGTGAGGAGGCTAAAAGCGTTATACAACACCTGAGGTTGTCAGGTCCATAACATTTTACAGCCTGCTAGACTTCCAAAAGCTTCCCTCACACACGCGAAATAAACAAATCTAGGTCAAAATTACACATTGAAGCTTTATATAGTGGCTCATTTCACATTTTTATATAATTATTTGTGTATGAGAAATAGCCTGCTGTCCATGATGATAGGTGATCACCGGAGCTCAAAATATCTTTAAGAGAATGAAGATTTTATCATATTCAATACGTAAAATTTAAAGTGAAGTTTGGGTGCTGGATGAATGATTGAAGGAAAAAATCAAAATGTGCGTACTGTGGCACACATGTGTGTGTACGTGTGTTCAAGTATGTTCCTTCCGGACACACACAGCCCTCCTCACACTCGTCTCCACACGGCTGTGGAACAGACAGAAACAGGCAACGACGCTGGCATAAAGACACACACACTCCGTACTCCATGGTGGGTGGACATGCGACGGCTGGAAAACACAAATATACAGTATAAACACATTTATCCTCTCGCACAATAGGAATGCAGTTGTCATGTATCTCTGTAATATGTAGACGTGTCAGACTCACCACACTCAGGCACATGTGAGCGGAACTCAATTATGACGCCGTGTCTCCTGCAGGTGCGGGCGTAGTGAGCGAGGATGGAGCAGAGGCAGGGCGCTCCACACTTACAGACGTCTGCACGACACTGCAGCTGGTACCCCACAGGACTCACATACTCATGACAGGCAGCAAACACCTCCTGCATCAGCACGTCACACTTCTCCACTGCATAAGCCGCTGAAGTCACATGACCAACACAGAGTTTGACAAAAGCACATCCTTTGTGCCAAGGTACTAATATGGATTTTGTGCATTGCTTTACTATTTGCTGGATGAAAAAATAGTACAAGTGCATTTTCTCGTATAGCATTGTACTTTTTAACAGCTAGAATGAAGAAGATGAATCATTTACAGGGATTGGATAAAACAATGTGAACACCGGGAAAACAGGTGAAATCTCTTGCATTGGACTACATTTTGCCTTTAATACAGCTTTAAAATCCTCATAATAGATTTATACAACTTTTAACAGTCTCCAGTGAAAAATTGTACCATTCGTCTATCAGAACAGACGCTTCAGATGCTTTAGAGAGGTTGGAGCAGGAAACTCTTCTCATAATTGTGTAAACTGTTGCTCTTGAAACATTAAACAGTCGGGGTGTTAAGGTTATAGATGCTCCAGCTGAATGAGCTTCCACGATTTGTCCCCTACAGAAATTGACAAGTCACCTATTTCACCAATTTATTGAACTAACCACTAATGAATACAACTTGTTGTGGCACAACTTTGTAGCCTACACAATTAATAACAATAACCCCTATAACAAAGAGTGCTCATATTATTATGTCCAATAATAATATGACTGTTCTGTACAGTATGTCATATGGCAGGGGTTTTCAAACCGGGGTCCGGGACCCCAGGGGGCCCCCAGAAGGTTGCAAGGGGTCCCCAAAAATGTTCATGGAAAAAGGTAAAGCAAAAAATGTTTGCAAATTATGAACATTATGATTGTTTAATTTCTAAGTGTTTATTTTTTAATCAGTTTAAACTGATTGTTTTTTTATTTTTTGCTACATGCATAGTCTCCAGAATTGTTTATATTTGTATCTTTCTAGTAAGTTTTTATCACCATAGTTCCTCTTTTTTTGCACTCCAACTGAAAGTGTAACCAACTATTTAAGTTCGGAAACAATATGTTGTCTTTAAAATATCACATTTACCATTTATCTAACAAAGTTTAAATATTTCTTTACACATCAAAAATATAGATGGCTATGTATTTTAGAATGGGGGTTCCTCACAAAAGGTTAATCTTATTCGGGGGTCCTTGGCATTCTAAAGTTTGAAAATCCCTCTCATAGGGAGCTAGAAAGGGAAATGAAAAGTGTCACCTGCTTGCTGGTGCGTGTCACAGGGGTCAAGCTGGGGTAGGCTTGGCCGTGGCACACATGCCGAAGACACACGCCACGCATTTCCAAACAAGTATGGTGTGCTCTCGATCATGCCAGAGGGAGCACTACAGTGACAAAGTAATCCACATTTTATACACTTAGAGTAGGGAGTAGGGTTAGAGAAGAAGTTATATGTATGTAAGCATAATACATAAGCTAGGAGAAAGAAAGAGAGATGGATCAGCAGGACTAAAAATTAGAACTCACAGGAAGTCATCCTGAAAGTTGCCATTGAAGGTTCCGCAGAGTCCCACAGTATCATCTCTCCACTGCTCCTCTAGCTGCAGATACAGTCTAAACTCTCTCCAGTTATACTGCAAACGCAGACCCTGCGATGACTTCACCTGAACAAACATTGACGACAGCTCCTGGATCTGAAACACATCTGCACACAGCACAACAGATGAAAGGCTGTACACTAGAGCACTAAATCATGTCAACACAGTGATACAACAAATGACCATCATATCACAGAGCGGGCACAGTAACTTACCATCTGAATATGGGAGTGAGATTCTAAACTGGCTGGCTAAAAAAACCTCTCCACTGTGGCTCATGGTGATCTCAGTACGTGGATCTTCATCAATCACCAGGTTCACGGACTGAATACAAGCACCATCCAGATTCTGCGAAAATAACACGCACAGCTCTCACTCATGCACCCATAATAACTACTGCATGGACTACAATGGATAAATGTCTGCGTGGGCTAACAAACATATCGGATCATCTGTACATTTCAATTCTGACTAATTCACATAAATGCTTCATTCCTGAACTACATGATTACTGAATGAGTTACTGGGAGCTGTTCGCGGGAGATAAAGCACTTGCACTCTGAATCACTCCATTCAAGAAAATGATGGATGCTACCAACAGGTGCTTTTGCTGGGATCTTTCACCGGCTGCTTTACTGAAATACATCTCTCTCTCTTTCTTCTCTCACTCTGGCTCTCCTGCCATCAGCAACTACAAAGTCCCTGGCTCTGTCATTCAGAGGCTCAGATAAGCAAAATAGCTTGTTGAGATTCCAGACAGTGACACCATACACCAGAACAGCTCTCCGCGTGTTGAGTTTTAGCATCAGCAGATCTGGGCTTTGGGAAAGGAACGCTCTGAGAGGGACGATCTCTTCATCTTTTGTATCTTTTCATGTTTCATGTCAAAGCGAAGCTAAGGTCTAATAATGACACAAGTATCTAAGACCGTTTCATCTCAACCCAAAAATCGAGACCTTAGGCAAGAGAGAGGCTGTGCTATATCTTTTGCATTACTTTTGCTTAATCTAGCAACAAATTTAACTAACAGAAAACCAGCAACACTAACCACTAGCGATTAGATAGCTTGACCAATCACATGAATCTAGACACTGTTTTAAGACTGTCTGCTGAACCTGCATTTCAGCAACCAGATCAATCTTTAAATCAACACAGCAGAACAATTCTGGAACATGATGAATAAAGGTTTGGTATGCTCCGTCTGGCATGCTACTACTGTGCAAAGGGAATAAAAGTGCATAGGGACTCACGGTTCCACAGGGTGTATTCTGAATGGTCACAGTGAACCTGCCCGAGTTTCTGCTCTTGGCTAAGACATACTGGCACGTAGCAGGAAAGGTGTAAATGCGGCCATCAAACGACTGGAAGAACATGTCCCCGGTCACAGAGCATTCTCCTGTACCAACAGAGTAATGCCTCAGTTATAGCAAAAGTTCTCCAATTCAGATTAAGTTTATCAGATTGAAAGACAGTTATTTAAGAGAAAATTGCTTTCAGAATGCCACTTATGAATAAATGGTACAAGCAATTCAATTTTCTTGTTACATCTGGCAAACAAAATCTCTACAAAGAAATAACATTTTAATCAAATGGAATGAAATAGAGAGTAAAACCATTTGTCGTAGATGAGAAAATGATGACATTGAACAACTAATGCTATTACAAAGTAAAATATAGAAAATCAAGCAAACAGGAAGTCAGATGAAAAACAAAAACAAACACACCTGGACAGTTGTGCTCTGTGCAGTTCCATATTCCCCCCACACATGTGCTATAAGACAATAAAAATGATCAACACTGGATACAGACTTCAACAAACACACAATTATTCATGCATTATTTAAAAACTACATCATGCATGTGCAGTATGGGTAGTAAATAACGTCTGACCAGTTGTTGCAGTCTTCCTGTATGATTTGACCGGAGGGGTAGAGCATACCATGATGCTCACACGGACAGTCCGATGCTTTAACACACACTCCATCCTCAAAGATCAAATCTAAACACAGCCCAAAGATTTTATTTACTGAACATCAACGAATTAAGCTACTGAGTATGTGTTTTGTTTTCGCATTATTGAATATCCACCTTCAGGGCAATAGCAGCCATCCAAACACTGCACCTTGCTGTCTATACACATGCGTTCAATGTTGCATTGCGTAGGGCAGCATGGGATACACTCTCTGAAATGGAGCTCACCGGGGCAATCGACATCTACAGACAGAAAAAAAGATCAACAAACAATAACAATATGTATCTTACTGTAAAACAACGCACAAAAGTGCTCCAGTAGTATAAATGGACATGGCACTAGCAGCGTAGAGGTCATGGGTTCCATTCCCTGGAAACACTCTTTTTATTGTCTTTCTATAATGGTGACAACAGGAAACATGGCACATGAGGGATATTTGGGGATTCCCAAGCAACCTACCACAATCAGGAAAGTGTGCTCTCCAGTTATGCAGCGTGTGTTCAGCATGGGCACATGCCCTGGCATACTCTGTAAACACCTGGCATATAATATCATCACTGGAACCAGACCTACACCAGATAAAATCACAAAGCATGTCAGTAGGTTTTTATTATGCATTTACAGCTTCTTAGTAAATCATGTCAGTAGTTCCAGAATGTGATGATACTGACATACATATTCAGTACTTACAGACAGAGGTCATTGGAGCAGCTGGCCATGTATGAATATGGACTGACAAACTCGTGGCAGGACATAAACGGCTCTTTTAAAAGGCTGGCACATACTTCCTCCACTTTCTGAAATGAATAACCAGAGTTGTCATTTACAAGGTGCATTGTGGGTGTATCTGTGAGCGCACAGTGCGGTGGGGCCGATGTGTGCGTGTTTCATGTGCTGTACCGATATGACAAAAGGACTTTGCGTGGCACACGGTGAGGGGTAAAGTGAGGAGACGACAGGGCATCTGGCTCGCTCTGGCTCCTCCTCTGCCCAGCTGTTTCCAAACATGGCCAAATCATGTGTGAAAATACCTGGACCAAACATCAGCAAGTGCAATAACATTACAAGCTTAATCATATATCAATAAAGAGAGACTTGATGAAAGCAGAGTCAGTACAAAACTGATTGAAACTTGCCATAGCTGGTCTTCAGGTCATCCTGCGTATCAGCATTGAAATTCCCACACAATCCACAAGTGCGTCCCACAAACTGAGGACTCATCTTAATGTATACAGAGCCGGTGAGCCCCTGCCAGGCCAGTGTGAAACCCTGTGGCTGAGACACTATGATGTAGTCCGAGATCCTCTCAAGTTCAACATCATGGATGTTATGGGGCAGCTGCACACTACAGAGGAACACATACAGCCGTTAGAAATGCACACACTTAACATCTTTAGATGAATCTGTGAGATCACTGCAGCAGGTTAGGTTGAGGTTAAGTGAAAAGGGCTTTAGATGAGTGTGATTGTTCATTTACCTTTGACCCTTGAATGTAACACTGAAGTTCTGTAACCTAATCTCTCCCTCCCACGGCAGGAACAGACTGATGGAACGTGTGCAGGAGTATGGGAAAGAATTGCATTCTGGGTCATTATGCACCTGTGAATGAATAAGCAGAAATGAAGCATGATAACAGGACATACAATTTGTATCGTATTACAGAAATGGAGTTAAAAAACTACAATAAAAAACTCCTTTAAAAATATCACCCAAAGAGTGAAATGTTTAGATCTAGAGATGTCGACCAATGCTACTTCAATTCTGCTTTACACCAAGTCATTCTGATAAATGATATTGGCACTTAAGCTAATGGCCTAAAGAAACTTCTGTCTGAGGTAGCTTACTTTTTCTGGATTCCCATCAGTGAGCCTAAGAGAACAAAGCCAATTCTGTTTTGGCCCTAGCTGTAATTACTGTATTAAACTGTAATGAGCATAAATGACAATAATAATGAGATCACTTTCTCTATGAATGCCAATGAATATATTCCTCAGGCAAGAGTTGTACTGTGTGCACACCCACGACACCACACACACAGCATACTATTTTGAAGTAAGAAATAGCAATAGAATATAGAATATAGACGTTTTATCGGACACACGTGTCTGGCCTGAAGGCAACGTCCGGTGTGTGTTTGTTGATAAGTCTGGCTATTTATTTCTAAAGCAATTTATATTATTTTTAGTTTATATAAATATTTTAAGGTAAAATAATTGTATTAAATAAACAATTGGTAACACTTCAGTATAGGGGGCAATTCTCACTATTAACTAGTTGTTATTAGCATGCCTGTTATTGGCATATTGGCTGTTTATTAGTACATATATTAGTACATATATTAGTACATTAGTTGCATATTCTGCAAGATCATACTCTACATCCCTAATCCTACCCAATACCTTAACCTAACAACTACCTTACTAGCTATTAATAAGCAACAAATTAAGAGTTTATTGGGGGAAAAGTCTTAGTTAATGGTTTGTTAATAGCGGGAATTGCCCCCTATTCTGAAGTGTGACCAAACAATTTGTTGAATTCTATCATATGTTCATTTGGTAACACTTTACATTAAGGTGGTATTTATTAACAATTAGTTAATGCATTAGCTAAAATGAACTAACAATGAACAATACTAATACAGCATTTATTAATATTACACATTAGTAAGCACCATGAATTAACATGAATAACTATTAACAAGGATTAATAAATGCTGAAAAACTAAATTGTTCATTGTTAACTAATGTTAGCTAATGCATTTACTAATGTTATCGAATAGCACCTTATTGTAAAGTTTTACCGTTAATTTGATTAAATAAACAAGTTAATGGGTCGACTTGTGTAACTTTGACACATTTAAGTTTAGCCAAGTGACGGTTCTTGGTAACCCAAAATAATACTGGCTAGACATACTTTTAACTTGCTAGCTAATGTAATTTACTTGTTATTTCCTTTGCTTGTTTTCAGAAATAATCTTCAGGGACTCTTTTCTTTGTGGATGTGTACCAGAAGTCAAGTTTGGGCCACGAAAGCGCTCATGCGCAGTAATGTTTCATTATGTTGTTGCTTTGAAACCATCTAGTATGCAAGTTAATAACTCAATATATAAATTGACTGTTTGTCTCGCTATAGACCTACGAAACACAGCCATTATGTACATTTTATGACTATTACACACAGATCACAACATTTCTTCTAGAGATTGAAAAGATTTGTTCACCTGTATATGGACACTTGACTGACTGTCTTCACAGTCTCTCAGTAATGTGTAGCTACATTTCCCAGGGTAGAAGTAATAAAGTCCATCAAAAGTTTCGTAGTTGTATTGACCCCACGAGCGGCACGTCATCTCTCGCTCAAAGCCTAAATTGGGAACTGAAACGTTTCATCTATTATTTCTATGCCACAACATGTCACTGTCTTTCCCATCTTTTCTAAAAATGACGAACGTTTTCCTGTATGATCCACAGTACCTGTCTGACAGTGTGTTCCTGTGGCCTGGTATAAAGTGCAGTTACAGGAATCTGGATGGACACACTGACCCCCATTCAGACAAGGAGATGAACAGTCACCTACAGTATACAGGACAAATAAAGCTCAGTGTGCCACATCAATCAAAAGTAATGATGTGTGTTTCAGTGTGGTATGCTTTTTGTTATCCTTATGTTGTTCCAATTGCTTCCATTGTTTCCCTCATCTGTAAGTCGCTTTGGATAAAAGCGTCTGCTAAATGACTAAATGACTAAATGTAAATGTATATGTATCAGAGAGCGGTGCAGGTTACTGAAGTGCTCATTGAAGCATAAATGAATCGTGCTCTTTTGTGTAATGACGACACTGATCAGCCTGTTCAACAGATGATCACTGCAAGAGCCACATTCTCACATTTCAAATAATCAGAAATGTTACTTGTCTGGAGTTTTATCAACCAAAAATAAGGTTACTGCAACACAAACTCAAACAATCTATTATTATGGATACGTGTATAGTAATAATATCCTTAATAATAAATGCAAGAGCTTTTAGTTAAACAAATAGATAAATGCTTGCTAATTGTTCTGCATGAACAATTTAGGCACCATAAGCATGTCTGTTTAGTTCCCTACAGTTATATAATAGACAATGACATGTGTGAAATAAAAAGCACAAAGACCCCAAACACACAAAGACTTGTAAGGTATTGTAACATTGTGGTGGTCTTACCACTGGCTCTGCGGGGTGATGGCTTCTGTGCTTCTGTCTGCATTGATGATGATGTGTTGCTCTCTTGTAAAACTCTCTTGAAAGAAAAATCAATTGAAGTTAATGTAGAATAAAATAATTAATAATGTGTATGAAAAGACGCAGAGTTTCTGTAGTTTGAGATTAAATACATTCTGTAGACTTTGTGAAAAATGCTTTATGAAGACAAATACTGATCTTTTGTTAGGCTACTTTACCTGTTCTACGTGTAATTAAACAAAACACCTGTTCTGAAACTGCATTCATTTGTTCTCATAAATCAAAATTTGTAATCAATTACCACAGAAGCAGAATTGAAAACTGAAATTCCGAACAAAATCATAATCTAATAAATCCAGTTCACTAGAAACTGGAACCATTACATGGATAAAAACTGTATTACTGCAGGTGGGGGGACATGATAACGATTAACCAATAATTTCAGAACTAAATAATTTTCTTATCTGACCGAAACCAGCTCTATTCTGCCCGCTTTTCCCCATCACACCTGATATCTGAGAGTTCAATAATTTTATGTAGGCTGCAAAGGAGATGCATTCTGACATAATGAACGGGGCCAGTGTGTCTCCGTGAATAGCGGCTCTAGGGAACAGCCGCTCCAGCTTTACCAATCCTGAGCGCCCAGAGGACACCTGAAACCGCTTTACTGCCGCCGAAATGACGGCTTTTGTCCCAAAGCGCTCAACAAAGTCAGAAAAGAGGGATTTTTTTCAGAAGTTATTAACATCTGTCATTGGCCGCAGTCTGTTATTTGAAAGATATCAGTGGTGTTCATCAATAATGAAAAATGGGTCTAAGTTTTAAAGCTCGTTTTAGCACTTGCTGAAATCGTGTGCTTATTATAATGTGATAAGTAATTAGAAAATTAGCTTGATAACATAATTTGACAACCTACATGTCAGGTATACTAAGAACTCTTCTAAACTAAAAGTATAGCTATTTCATACGTTTTCATAATTTTATTGAATATTTTGAACTTACAGTTTAATAAAATTGTTGAATATTTTGAACATATGTTTGAACATGTTATTATCATTATTCATTTGTATTTACATCATAATATTTTTGCCGTAACTCAGACATCGTTTATGTCATACAGACAGATGAATAATACACACAACATTTTCCAAACACCTTGTTTGCTGTAATGTTATGCATTTAACCTAATGCCACTGCATTTAGCGCAGGTTTCCTGTGCGCTTTCTCAATGCATCGCTTCAGCTCTCCTACCTGCTCCGTTTGGGAAGCGGGATCCCATTTCTCCAGCATTATCCTGCTGCTCTCGCTGCTGGGACACACAGAGAACAAGGAGTGGTTTGTTCCTCACACACGGGTAATCAGCACTTGTGTCACACAGAAAAGCGAGAGACTCACAGGCGTTTCGAGTGAGCTTTGTCAGCCTGTTTCATAACTATTACAGACCCGAAGACCTTTCAATCAACCATCTGCGCCTTTCATTAAACATGCGTAAAATTAGACTCGAATTAAGTCACAATTCAAAAGAGCAACATTTTAAAATTGAGATAAATGAGCGCGCAAAAACTGAAAATATGTTTATCATATTTCGACGATGTTGTTAATAATAGATATTCATTCAAAATCTGTATTTTTGTGATACAAGGGGGTGGGGTTACATCAATAATATAAAAACAATGAGACTCAGGCGTTTCGAGCTTTGTCAGCCTGTTTCATAACTATTACAGACCCGAAGACCTTTCAATAAACCATCTGCGATTTTCATTAAACATGCGTAAAATTAGACTTGAATTAAGTCACAATTCAAAAGAGCAACATTTTAAAATTGAGGAAAATGAGCGTGTAAACACAAACGCAAATATGTTTATCATATTTTGACGATGTTGTCAATAATAGATAGGCAATTCTTTCAAAAACTATATTTTTGTAAAACACAGGGGGAGGGGGGTAAATCAATAATATAAAAAAGTCATGCAGACAAAAATGTAAATATTAATGTAACTTACTTTTCAAAATCATGCTGGCTTGTTAAATTCAGTATTTCGGTTCCCCACGTGAAATGTGCTGAAAAGAAGACAAATTACGGCTACATTAGTTTAGTCTATTTATACATTAATGATTGCAGTTATTCTTTTGACAGTCAGCATAACACTTTTCTGTATCTAACCACGTACAAGTTTCATCCTTTAAAAATCATCGTGTTTAATGCGTGCCAAATTACACGTCAAATCTACATAATAATTAAGAAAACATTTTACCCATTTTGTCTGTAAAATGAAACTTTACATTTAATCTCATTCTTCTTTACAATTAAAAATGTTTATTAAAGATAACATATCAGTCCGGCATCATGATAGGCTACTTACCTTGATATAGTAAGATAAAGAATAATAAAAAGATTAAAAAAAGTTTCTTTCCGGGAGTTAAAAAAGGATCCATTCGTGACTCATGCGCATCACTTTGATGGAATAAGATTCTCCCCTCACTGTCCTACACCGATAGGCATTACCGACTCATATTCCCGTCTGCCTTCAGCCTTTCCTCACGCTCTCGCTCCTGTGTGTCCGCGCGCATCCCACCACCACCACAACATGATGAGATAATATATGCAAATGAACCAATGAACGTCACGTACTTCATGAAGCATGAAGGAGAGGGAGTCATGTTTACTTACAAAGGAAGAAATGCAAGTTTCATCTTGAAGAATTGTAGGCTAATGTAAATCTTTGAGTTCAAGATTCAGTCACGTTAAAAGTCATTTTGGCCTTACGGGAATGAGCTATACGCTAAGCAGTTAATAAAGGTATTCATCATCTTAACCCTTACTTTCCACATAACTTTCTGAACATCTTTGAAGCCAAAGCTTTGCGTTTCTGCCCAGTGAATTCACTGCAATTATAAACGGTCTACCAAAATAAAACATCAAATAAAAAAGGTTGGTAAAATGTGCCGACAAATGCATATGGCAAAATGTCTTCTAAAGCCAAAAATCGATAAAAATGGAGAGGAGACGCTATGTAAAAAATGACACTACACAAAAGCTTGTCACATGAACAGAGCTGACAAATTTAATATGGATGCTCCTTCACATTTGATTTTGTGTAAAATAAAAAATAAACCGTGCTTATTTAATCGCAATAAATTGGGTAATTTTGTACAACTTGAATGAGTATAAGTGTAACATATCAGGATAGGAAAATCTTATAAAAAACAGAACTAATTCAATCATAAATTGAAATAAAGATTTTATTGAAAATTCTTTCATTCGGATACAATGTAACTCAAGGTGATTATGCATTTTGCATAATGATAATACACTACAAACATGAATAATTAACATTTTTTGTCATTTTACAGATGTGTATTCTACTGCAAATACAGCACCCTTATAATATTATTGCACAACTTGTTGGCTTACAGACAAAAAAGGACTATGCCACATAATATCTCTTAATGTATAAACTTCATTACAAAAATACTGAAATAAGAAAAAAATCAATGCATCATTTGTATACATTTTATTTGACAGTAACACAAGATATTTGACAAATCTATGGTATTCACACAACTGAGAGTAGCTGGCCTATTTGTGATTCACTTATGATGCAGTAAGTAAGAAGGCAAATAAAATGCCTATTTAAATTGCCACCTCACACAACATAAATAACTGTGTCATGGTCTATGGGGCTGTGAGCGCCCTCCAGTGGCAAGCAGAAGGCTGAAGACAGCAGCATTGGTGGCAAACTGAATGAGTCCAAAGGATGGAACCCCATATGTCTCATAAAGAAATCCTCCAATAGTCGGGCCCACCGTTCGCAAAAGAGACTGAACCGACGCACACAGACCCAGCATGGTTCCTGAGAACACCACACAAATTTAAAATGTGCTTTATTGTCAGCCTAGAACCAATTCATGCTTAAAGAAAACATGGAGAGGCCAATTTTATAGTGTAATAAATAGCATTTAGTATAATGATGAAAAATCCAATTCGTAGAATAAAAACACAATTGTTACTGTTTTCAATCTCAGGTCGATTATTGCACTACCAGTTTCTTTGTAGAAAAGGTCTTCAAACTGTCCCTGATGGAATATGGTATTATTCTCCACCTCATTTATGCATTTGGTAGTACATTTATGCATACATTTATCCAAAGTAACTAACAGTGCATTCCATGTATGCATTATACTGTATCAGTATGTGTGTTTCCTGGGATTGAATTCACAATGCACTGCAATATCAACCAATCATCTCACTTGATTAGTACAGTTAATGTAAAAGAAATTGAAAATCTATGTTGATATTTCCTACTGACACACTTGAATAAATAAACATTTAAAACATGTAACTCATAAAATGCGCTCGTGACTTGTGCACAGTACTGTATGCTTGTGTGTAAATGCATAAACGTGTGTGGATTACCTGTGTCAGATGGAGAGACGCTCTTAGTCAACATGCTATCTGTGATGACATTGAAGATACTGAGAGAGAACATCATTGGAATCACAATGAAACAAAACTGAAACACGATGGTCATCATAGCCTGAAACACACAAAAACACACATACATACACATATTTCTAGCGGAGTCACGTAATCCAGCTATTTGACAAATATTGTGTAAATACTTCTTAAAATAATTATGATATGTGATATGTTTACCTGTGCAAGTCCAACCAGACTGGACAACCCAATAGAGAAGAGCAATAA
The DNA here is from genome assembly GCF_024868665.1 of Triplophysa rosa. Lineage (NCBI taxonomy): Eukaryota > Metazoa > Chordata > Actinopteri > Cypriniformes > Nemacheilidae > Triplophysa > Triplophysa rosa. The sequence continues at coordinate 23,010,319 of NC_079890.1, forward strand.
AGAATATTCTGGAAATCTAGATGTTAGACGCCCAATTACAGCACCTTGAATTACCTGAAACAAGAAACCAGTGTACATTGTATTACCATAGCAGCTACGGAATTTAAACAACAATTTATCCGATACATGACTGAAACGAAACTTTGCATGTACCATATTTACAATCCCAAAATATGCCATCAAATATCCATTCTGTTCTGCCTGCAGTTGGAAGAAGTTTATAGCAATGATGGAGAACATAACTTGAAATATACCTGAAATACAAACCAATTGACAAATAGATGAGACAAAACACATTCAACATTTAGGTATTTATTCACTTTAGAGCGTTTCAATATATTTAAGAAAGAGACAAATTACAGCAACACTATGTAATACATGTATTCACCTGTTGGTAATCCAGAAATAATCTTCACTGTAAATGTTTTGGCAACACCTGGAAATTTCATCAATCTAGTAATCTCCCCCAGATTAAACACAGATTTAGATGGTTCCTTCTCTAAACACACAAACACACATACATAATGCTAAAAATTGCTGTGCATTTCTGTTGTGTCTGGGTATGATTTATGTATCTGCACGTATGTCCTACTTTCACTCTCTGGCGTAGTGTGTACTTTGGTCTGTTTAGGGATGAAGTTCCACACCAACAGGAAAGATACAAAACTCCCTACAGCTGCAAAAGATGCTGCAAACGTTTCCCTGAATAAACACACATAAGCATTGCAATTGAAGTTCTTATGTAGTGGATCAGTGCTGCTTTGTTCAGACTGAACAGAGCTTTAGATTCAATTATATTTGTTTAAATAGCCTCAGGGTGGAAAATGTTTAATTTATAGGGATGTAACGATACTTCGTATTACGATATTTCGCGATGCAAAAATGTTACGATGCGCATCGTAGAGAGATGGGGATATTTTACGATATGTTTAATTGTATTCGTTCAGCGATCAAACCTACAGCGCGTCACGTGTGCGGTAGAGAGAGAAGCACAAGACAATAGGCTTGTTCGACTTGATGCGGCGCAGAAGATCCGACAGGCGGATGACATCAAAGTACCGCGAGAGCGATTCGAAAAACGATAAAAAGTTTGCTTTCGAATCGCTCTCGCGGTACTTTGATGCCATCCGCCTGTCGGATCTTGCAGCGAACCATCAAATCGAACAAGCCTACAATCTGTGTCTCCAAGTGGTTTACAAAGCGTCATATTTTCCTTCACAATCGCCGTTCAAACACAGCAAACTTGAAGCGTGACTGCAGGCGAGTCACCCCGAAACTCATTACAAAGGCAAGTACAAACGTTTTTAAATGCCAATGTTAATTTATCCGCTAACGTGAGCTGCTGCATAACGTTATATGCAACATAAAGTAACGTTAAGCCAAAAAAAACCAGCGCTGTTCCGATCAGAGAAGCGATGAAGTGAGTCGTACTGTACATTAAAAGATCGAATGACATGTTAAAAAACAAGTATGTGATTTGCATGATTGAAGAAATGTAATACAGTTTATGTAATATGTCTTTATGAAAGATTTTTCTCATTCATTAGTTACTGTCTCAAACAAAGACAGCGCAGCTTCAAAGAGACACGAGCTAATAGCGCTTGAGTGTGAGCTCTGTCAGAGCGTTTCATTGGTTGAATGTAGTGAATGAACACGCCCTTCACTGAAAGAACGAGTCAATTAAGTCAAAATGAGACTGAATGAACTGCTACATGTCGTTCATGGTCTAATATTCTCTGTGTTGCAACAATGCATATCCAGTAGTTACTGAACTTTTCTGAAAAATAAAGGTAATGACCTGGTTTCATTTAATTCCAAGGTAAAGTAAATTATGTCGAAACAGTTAAATCTTTGTATGGAACATTTAATTACACCAATTAAATGAGTTAATCCAGATAGATTTTAGTAGACTAATATAATGTAGATTTCGTCGACTAAAAATAGACTAAAACTATGATAAATTGAGATGACTAAAACTAAATTGCATTTTAGTCAAAAGACTATGACTAAAACTAAATCAAAATTTGCTGTCAAAATTGACACTGACCTTAATTCTAATTTCAGTTAAGCCTTAAAATGTTAAAATTCTTTATTAAGTTGTATGTGCAACAAAATAAGTTACTGAAATTGTTAATATTTTGAAAATAAATGTTATTTGAATTTCAGTTTCATTTTTTAATTTTGTTCAAAAAATCGAGATGTGTTTCATATCGTGAACCCAGCATCGAGATATGTACCGAATCGTGAGCTGAGTGTATCGTTACACCCCTATTTATTTGCACTTGCTGTCTGTGCTGTTGTTAGTGCCCAATTCACTAAACAATTATCGACATCTGGTTGTGGTGCACACACCCAAGGAATTGCTCTGTGTGATTCTCAAAGCTGGCTAGTTATGAGATTTGGTTGTAGAGGATGCAAAAGGCCACAGTACTATGCTGGGACTGTACAGCATCGTTCTACTACTCTAAACCTGGCACCTGAAAACGTTCATTGATGCAGGTGGAATCAAATGTGCAGTAACCATTTTATTTAAATAAAAAAATAAAACAAAATATTAAGTGACATTACAGTTACATAGTGTATAATGATAGTGTTTAATAGCCGTGAAAAAAGCACTCAGAGCATTTGTGAGATCCCACAGTGCAACCCACTCTGCACAGCAATTACACCATAAAAATTACGTCATAAAATTATTCCCTTAATGTTAACATGTATTTCTGTAACTCTAACTATCATATGTGGTATCATTTGAAAGCTTAGGGTCTCTAGTTTCTGGAGAAGTGCAGCATTTTGGCATTTATCGTACATAAAATAACTTATTTAGGCTGAAAATCATCATATCACCATTAGGGTTGGGCGATGTCTACCAAATTGGCATCGGACGATGCCTACAGTGAAACATCATCGTGATGGACGATGACATCGGGGGGCGGAGCGAGGGGGCGGGGTTATATAAGTTTGCTGGATGGCCATCTGCCAATACATTAAAAACAATTATATCAGGGCTCCTGACTGCCAAAAATCGCATTTTGCGACAAGTTTTCAAGACAGCGTACTTTTCAACAAGTATTTGCCTATGTACGACCTGCACATTTTGAATTTCTTCCAGTTGTTATTTCACGTGGAAAGACGAGTAGATCTTGAGCCCACCAGTGCAGACTGTGTGTTCATGTTTGTATATCCTGGTGGGGACCTAAACCTGAATGCACACCAACACATGGGGACTGGTGTCACTGTGGGGACCAAAATTGAGGTCCCCATGGGCAAAAAAGCTAATAAATTGTACAGAACAACTTTTTTTTTTTTTTAAATCTAAAAATGCAAAAAGTGTTCTATGATCTTTAGGTTTAGGGGTTGGGTTAGGGGTAGGGGATAAAATATACAGTTTGTACAGTATACAACTCATTACGCCTATGGACTGTCCCCATGGAGATAATAAACCAGACGTGTGTGTGTGTGTGTGTGTGTGTGTGTGTGTGTGTGTGTGTGTGTGTGTGTGTGTGTGTGTGCGCGTGTGATTAGTCAACTGCAGCGTCACTGATGTTTCCCGCTGCCATCGCGGACGTGCACAGTTCAGGTCGTCATTTACAAATTTTCACACACACAGCGTGAGCGCGTTACTATGATTCACTGTTTGCTTTCACTTTCTACGTCTGTCAAGTCTCGCACGCACATGCGTTTCCCAGCTTCCAAATCATACTCGACCGCAGAAAAGCGCGAATGGACGAGCTCGACACATGCGCAAAATGTCATACTGTGGACTCGGCTGTCAAAATTTGTCGTGCTGTACACGCGTACGGGATGTGCGGATGACCGCGGAACCTCCGAAAATTACGTCATGCAGGGGAACCACAATGCCAGCCCAACATCGTGATGGCTGTCAGCCATCGGCGATGGACGATGTCATCGTCTTTCGGCCCAACCCTAATCTCCATGTCATAACCCCTTTAAAATCATGTAATGATCATGAACATTTTTCATAACAATCAAATATGTCCAACATGTTCAAGTTATATATCAAATGAAAGCTCTTATTCTACAGAATATAGATCTCAAGTTGGATTTATTGATTTTTGACCACAGATCGAATGCAAGTTGAATAAATTATGATGTATGAAATTGATATTTGTAAACAAACAACACATTCATAAAATATCTAAGCTAATAACTGCATCCCACCATTACACTTAGCCACAAATGCTTCATAATCTTTTTCGTTAGGTTGTTTTCTACAAAATAAGTCCATTCCTACCTCTTTCGTGGTTTTAAAAAGTTAAATATCTGCTTCCAATGTCTCCCATCAATGTGCTTCGTGACATAAAAGCTTTCATAGTTAAAAATTCAGTAAAATATCTGAACCTCTGTCTATACACATGAGATACATATTAAAAGAAAGCTCAGACTCTGACCTCTATGTAGACCTCTCATTTGTCCAAATAGGTGAGATATGGCAATGCGCAACAGGGGAGGCGGACCAAAACACCACAAGCAAACTCAACACCAAGTTTTGCTTGTTACATGCACTTTCAGCTGTGTTACATGCAATTTTGAGAGGTTTACTGTGAAATTACACAAAAATATTCCATTTTTATACCACTGTATGTTGTTATGGGGTCTGTTTAAAATTGGGTATGCCAAATTCAGGTGGAAATTACGAAAAAAAAGGACACCTGAGTTGCTTTAGAATAATAATTGAACATTGTTGAATATTGTAATTATTGTCTCTCTCTATATACTGCCATGTTGACCGGAACTGCACACAAGCTTTTCACCCACTGTTGCACTTATGGCTGAGTGACAATAAAAGTATTTGATTTGAGTTGTATGTGTAAGTGTAGTGTGTCCTACCCAAACCGAGTGCTGAGAGTTCCACCCAATGATGATCCTGTGATCATGCCAATGCCAAAACAGAGACCGAGTTTTCCAAGAGCATCTGCCCGCTTCTCACTCGCTGACAGATCTGCTACCACCATTTGACATCCTTTTAAACACACACACACAAATACAGTTTAGTGCTTACGTACATGTTCATTCTTACATGTGTAACTGTGTATTAGAGCAATTCCTAGTTACCTGGCAGTACATGCATGAACACAGCAGGCAATTTGTGTATGAAAAGCATAAACGTGCTGTCAGCCACTGCCAGCATTGAGAAATAAACCACAGATGCCAAGCAGGACACAGACAGGGCTGCACGTGCTCCAAACACATCCGCAAACCTGAGAGTAGACATGGCACACACATCAAAACAAAGTATAATCAGAGACAGAATGGGAAGGTAATTGACAGGAAACTACATCTTACCTTCCATAAATAGGGCCTCCAATCAGCTGAATAACTCCAACTGTGGTCTGCAGATACCCGAACCAAATTGTGTCGAACCCAAGCCTCCTTGCCAAATACTGCTCCACAGAACACACAACTAAACATGCAATATACAACCCAAGCATTATAAAACCTCTCCATCTCTATCTCTCTCTGACTAGCTGGTGGAGCCTTATTAAACAGAACATGACAAACATTGTGGCCAGCTTTCAACTCAAGAGCAAGTATAACATTATATTCTTTATACTCTATTATATTACATTCTTGTTTTGTCAATAAAAACAATATATAATAAAATAAAAATTGTTATAATATTTGCATAAAATAAAGATTTTAGTGAAAATGTAGAACAGATGGCTCAATAATATGATAGCTATTTAACGTCATTGTAAATGTGAAATATGTGAACGACGAACCGGTGTTATGGAGAACTGGAGGAAGAGCCAGGTGATGTCCAGAATTACGATGAGGTAAGTGATGTAAATCACTTTCTGCTTCTTTGCTGCATCCATAATCGACAGTTATTTACGCGTTAACTTTCTCGACCAAAGGACATTTAGGCTTTATTCCACTCGATCTCCTCCTTACAGTTCAATAAAAGCATCCGATCAAATGTGTCCACGGTCATACTTCGGAGTCCATGCAAAAGCACGACAACAGCTCTTACCCCTAGGTGGATGTAACAGTAAGAGCTGTGTATAAGTGACAAAGCATAATTCATGTGAGTGAAAGGTTGAGCCCAACAACGCGCTGCGCTGAACTTCGACCCCGTTTACTCTCACAAGTTACAACAGGTTGTAGGACTTTGAACAGTTCGCTATTTATTCAGTTTTTGTTGAAACAAATAACCGGTAACGAGACTGGATTATGGAAAATAAGTAAAGAAAACCCTTAATGCTACACCCTCGCCATTTTGTTGTAAATAATGCCGAGGAAAATCCTCTTCCTCTCTGTGTCGGGACCACTGGAGGCGTGACTATGAGCCGCATACAGGTCACTAAACCCTAACAAACCTGGCCGACTGATTATGCATCCGAAGTCACTCGAGATGTTTTTAGGTTAGAACTTTCAGCAGAATACAATTTCTTTCTACACGGTAAATGTAATTTTTATTTAAAGTTTTACTTTTATTTTGTATAATAACATGAACCAAAAAAAATTGTCAGGAATCACAATAAATCAGGTTGGTTTCATAAGCACACAAAATACCCACAATGGTGTAAAATGAAGCGCAGCAATTTTTTTATTTAAATATAATACAGAGTTTATCTGTAATATGTTATTTACCTTGACCAGCAGAGTATTCAATAAACATAAAAAAGGCAAAATATTAAAACTTCACAAAGCTAAGTACAGTCTGAACAAAAAATATATATTTATGTACAAATATAACAATTAAAATGCACAAACAGGATGTGACTTTCTTTTGTAAAAAATTATCAGTAGGTATATACTGAACATTTACAGTATATAAAACAATTCCTGAAATATTTGACCAGTAACTTGAAATGCTTATAAACTTATTGCACTTATATGGTCCCAACAATCACAGTAGTAGTAAATAGCCCATATACTTTTTTATAATAATTCTCTGCTGGTTTTGACTCCTAGGTATAGAAAATTGGTAACACTTTACAATAAGGTTCAGTTTGTTAACATTATTTACATAAGTTAACATGACCTAATCATTAGTTAACATGACCTAACAATAAACAATACTGGTACAGCATTTATTCATCTTAATGTTAATGTCAACATTTATGAATAACTTTTTAATCACATGTATCTATTAATATTAGTTAATGCACAATGGACTTAAATGAATTATTATGCTTTTAACTAACATTAAACAAGTTTTTAAATGCTGTAAAATATTGCTTAAATACATGTTAGTTACTGGATCAATCGATGTGATCTTATTGTAAAGAGTTACCAAAATTATTTCATTTAAATATTTGGACAGATGCAATTGCAGTGTTACTTGTTATTAACCTGCAGTGAAGGGATTGGATGTATTACTTTAGGGAAGTAAGAAATAAGGTGTTGGTGTGTTTATTACAGAAGACACTATAATGGAGGTTCTACAGAGCAATAGGAGGGTTTTCAATAGTGAAGGAATGGATAAAACTGTACTGTATTTATTCCCCTTCATACAACCTAAAATGGAAAGTAAATATTGGGAAAGCCCAATATGTAATTCTGTAATAAGCCTATGTACACCCACCTCTTGTGAAACCGGCCGCTTGCTCCTTAAATATCCAAGGCCTCTGTAACTTATCAGATTTAATTACGTACCCGTCAGATGAGAGGAAATAAAAAGAACTGCATCACAAACTAAAGCAAAACCAACTGAGAAACAATGCTAGGACCATTCAAGAGAAATGGCATGTTTTCATCAGTAGGATAAATTCCTCACAGGTTATTGCACATCTTCATTATGACAAATGAAGATGAAAACATGAGAATGTTTAAGATGAGAAAACGCATATGTCATATTACATTATGAAAACATTACCACTTTTTTCTATGTGAATTATAACAACACGGCACTGCCACTTCACTTCTGTACTTGATTAAAATGAATAAAACTATAAAATATTTGGCATACTTCTTTATAAACAAACATACTTAAATAAATAGATTTTGTTTTTTGTTTCTTTCAATTAAACTATCAATTTAAAAAGTGTTGACAGCAGTGCAGAGTCATGTTCAGGGCAGAGGGTCAGGCATTATGATAGCCATTTTTAGATTTTTTCAAGGGTTCAAAGTTCTCATAAATAGTGAGTGCAGCTGTGTTTTGGTAGATCAAGTCTACATTGTTTCCAGTCCTAGACCTGATGAAGTCCATGGCACACTGGTTAAGAAACACATATTGATCCTGCAGAATTAGAGAATGTAAAGGTCCACATTGTTAGAAAACAAGAACCTGATAATAGCCTGTCACACATCAACATTCTTTCAATTGGTGCTTTCAATTGGTGCTGCTACTGTTCACAAATGTCACAGCTTTTTATCTTTAATCTATATTGATGACATTTTCTCTACCAAAAATGTTGCCTGGTGAAGATGTATGTGTGACTAATGTATGTGTCTGTACAGCCAACAGAAATATTATGTTGTTTATTGATTACCTCTGTCTGCACCATCAGTGGTCTATGCATGCGTAAATCATGGATGATCCCATATACATCCACTACACCATCACGTTCAATCTGAAAGATTAATCGATCAATGGCGATCAAAGTTCCTGTCCGGCCCACACCTGCACTGTATTTTGGGAACAGAAAGAAATTCAGTTTGCATTTAATATTCAAGGCACAGTATGTTTCCTTGAAACGATATGTACCATTTCTTTCTCTAAACTATGTTCAAGTATTCAGAAAATGTTCAGTACCTGCAGTGCACAAGTGTGGGTGAATGTCGTGAGTACTGCTCCATGTGTTCTCGGACCAGGTGCCTGAAGTTGATGAGAAGCTCAGTGGTCTCAGGTACACCGTGATCCGGCCATGCAGTGAAATGGAAGTGACGAACTGATCGTGTCTCTGCTGTTCTCACCTGTGGACAGATCACAGGACAGATTTATGCCACAACTGTGATGCATGATGTTAGAAAAAGACAACACGAACGTACTTACATTTTTTACTTCAAAGTCACTTATGGTCCAGTCCTCTAGTGGGATTTCAGAAGTAGTCGTCACTGTCAGATTGTTAAAACTTGTCATGTCTGATGGCCAGTATTCCTCACATTTTACCTTAAAGGGACAGCAATAATTTCAGTACAATGTTTGTTAAATAGATGCAAAAAAACACTGAATATGCAAAAAACACAATGCTGAATATACATAAAATGAATGTGATGAGTTTATTAATGACTAATGCTAAATACAATCTAAGATAATGGTCAGAATTATATATACAGTATTACATGTCAGGTGAGAATACAGATAATTTAGAATGGCTTCTGTACCCGTCCTTGCTCATTGCACTTGGTGAGCATGACAATGGTGTGCACATTTTTCTCCCAGATCATCCTCCAAAAGTCATTGACAGTGCAGGGCAGAGGTCCTTGTGCTGCGATAAACTCCTTCTTTGATGTGTAACCCTGTAAACACAGAGTTAACATGAGAATTGTGTGAAAAAGCCAGCTGTGATCTGATATATTCTTGCTTTGAGCTTTTCTCCTCCTTACGGGCATGTAGCTGGCATTAATGTACTCATCAAATGGGCTGCTGGGCACAGAGAGCTTAACTCGAGATGAATCATCTGCCGAGAAGACATGAACCATGTTCAGATTAGAAACACGGGAAAAAAATGACCAAAATAGACTAGACAGCAGCAGACTTACATGGCAGCACATTGTTATAACGATTCTTGGCTTTGTTTTCAGGGGCCATAGCGACGGTTTTTGCCTGATTTATTCCAACCGGCCTTAGATTCTACAAACACATAAAAATAATGAATATATAAAATGAATAATAAACAAAAATACAAAGCAGCTTATTCAACACCATTCATAGATTTCTCTTTTAGTTAATGATAAATAAAGCATTCATTTCTCCGTGATTACTATTTTATTAAATGCATAATTCAAAAAGTCACAATGTGTCTATATATAATATGGGAATGCAGCATGTACAAAGAGCAAGCTTCAAAGAGCTGTTGTGGTCTGTCTACTGGCAACACTAGCACCACCTTGAGGTCTTGCTTAGTCAGTAAACAAGCATTTGGTCAAATCTAACCAAATGTGACTTAAAGGCGGGGTGTCCGATTTCCGAATTACACTCGTTTAGACAAAGTCGGTCAGAGTACCAAAACAACCTTGTAGCCAATCAGCAGTAAGGTGTACAGTACAGTGCACAGGACGGACAGTAGTTGAGCTGAGCGCTGACGAAAGCAAAAGATGGGGGTAGGGGTGTGTCTGTTTTGGTGATTTGAACATCAACAACGGCTAAGAGAAATCAGACACCACACCTTTAACAGCAGTCCGAGATTTAGCAGCTGCTACTTTTTAAAAAAAGTTCCAATAAAATATTTTTCTAAAATAAAGTCAATATTTTGAAAAATCACCTCAAATTCTTCAGCAAATCCACAGAAAGAATCAGCTCTTTGCCTCTTGTAGTAGGCCTCATAATCTTCCACCTTGATTGGATTACTCCTGTGACATCATTAAATAATAAACCACAGAATATATGTATTAAACCATACAACACACTGCATAATAATAATAATAATAATAATAATATAAGACAGTATAATTATAAACATCATTTGAACATATACTTTACAGCATAAACACAATAAACAGAAACAATATATATCTTTATCAGACCCAGCTGAAAAATATGTTATTTTTTATAAAATTATCTAATTTTATTTAAACACAAATGCTAACAAAAAAGAGAGCGAGAACAGACAGAGTACTTACACTTTGTTTCTGTAAGAAAATAAGAATGAATTAGTGTTAGGTTTATAATAAATATTTAATTATTCTTTCAATTAGTTTTTAGAACACACTGTGCCATTTGATGAGAATAGTACACTTACCGTATGGAGTGGATAGGAACACTAGTAGAATCATCTTTTCTTTGTTTCCTGATTTAAGATAAGTTGAATTATTACACCACTAAAGCAGAGATTTAAAGAAGTACAGCTCACCCAAATATGAAACTTATCTCATAATTTACCCTGGCACCATCCCAGTCTTTTTGATATTTGGGTGAACTATGCCTTTAATTAAGGAACTAGCAGTATGTGAATAACTCTGCTTGCCATTAACAAATGAAACGTGGTAAAGTTTATCCAGTTCAGTTAATCATTATACATCTATTATCTAACACTGTGGTAAACAAAATAAAGAAAAAACGAATTTGCCCGTGAAACTCAAACACACTTTACGATCCAATAAATTCCTACACAAAATTTTCCTGTTCCTCTAAAATGCATCACATGACGTTGGTAAATATTTAATGTTTGAATCCAAGCATGAATAATGTCCTACCGTCTACAAGCCACAACACCGATCATGATTACAATGAGAACAGCAATGACACCGACTCCTCCAGCTACACACCAAATTACCACTGGGAGATGAAGAAAGATGCTTTTTATAGTATACATTAATTACACTAGGTTATGTTAAAGTCACCATGTACAATAAGTATGCTGTTCACAAATGGATTGTGCCTTTGACAGAAATGTGATCAATGTTTTTACTATAAATGCTAATCAAATACACTGTTCTCAAAGGAATGATAGAAAGAAAATACACACACATGCATTGCCTGATCAAGAAAACCAGCATGGATGTGTTACTGTGAAAAAGCTGATGTGACATAGTCAGTGCTTTGAATATTACCTGGGTTCTCTGGCAGAATGATGGAGGTTTGATAAAACTGGGATATGGAGTAGTATGAATTAGACACGTTTACTAAATTGTTGGTTATCTCCAGATGAGTGAAAGTGATGATAGCAAAACTGCAAAAAGCAGAACACAGCAACAGAGGCCGTGTAACATTTAGCAAACATTTGAGCAAGCCACAACACTACTCATGAATTTGCACAGCAAGGAAAAATTAAGAATAAAGTCCAGGAGTTTAGTTATATTAGTGACAAAGTATGCATTACATTGGGTTTTACTGTATCCAGCAAAGAGCTTACAGAATAACACTTAAAGGGTTTACCGGTAACTGCCTTTAGCATAAAGTTCCCCATTTGTGTAACCGTTCCACTGTGTCTGATCTCCAATGACAATGGTGTGTTCATCCACATTTCTGTGCGCCGTTGCTTTGACAATAGCCAGGTAAGCGGAGCACCGATTCGCTTTCCAGTTCTCATAGGTATTTAACAGCCATTGGTTAGACTCAGTATGGCAACCTGTGGAAGTAAAACTCACAAGTTTTAATTACCAACTAACAGAACCATTTTACAGGAAATGAAGATGAGTGTTTATATTATTGAATTGTAGAAAATGTTGACATTATACAGTCTGAATAAACATCTATAAGACATACCAGTAGCGTCGGAGCATACAAGGACACCATAATAAAGCACGGGACCATTGGAGTCATTAAAGACTTCCGGCTGAAGAATCACAGTAAACTTGTTGTATTGTGTATCACACACTTTCGCTGCTGTTTCTATTGTAGGGACAACAGGTCCTATACACATAAAAGACAGAAAATATATGTAGAGACATATAGAGCAAGCAGAATGTTAAATATTATACAAATAAAAATAAATCTCATTACTTGTGATTCCAGTCATACAGTGGACCGTCTTCGCTGTACTTTTGTTGCCACAGCCGATGGTCCAGAGAGTGGCAATGTAAGAAGTTTTGTACTTGAGTCCAGTGAAGCTGTGGTTGAAGCAGGTGTTTGAAGCTGTAGTTGAAGCTGAAGAATCGGAGGAAGAGAGCTTGAGTTCAAAGGCCAGATATCCACCAGTAGGAGAACTCCATGAGAGCATGAGCATTGGTAGAGTTAGATTAGGACCAATACAGGTCAAAGTCTCCACTGGAGCTGCATCTGTACATACAAAATATCACTGTATTGAGTCTTATCAGAGTCTAATGAAATCCGCTATAATACATAGCTTCCGTTGATTTACACTTCTAATGAAAGAGTCCTCAGAACTCATGAACTAGTATTGTTCTTTAGTAGAGGTTATATTAGCATTGTAGAAGATTACTGAGTTTTTGTTACTTATTTGAAAACATTTTGTACAATATACACAATCAAAGACTTTCACTGCCCTTACCAGATCTGTTTATCTAGGGTGTTTGTATTTTAGCAGTGCGAGCTTGTGTGCGTTTGTATTAACCTGTACATGCTTCCAGCCGCTCATCATCTCCCTCCGTGTCGTCAGAAGTGCTGCTCCTCACACTGATGATATACTGTGTGGAAGGCATCAGATTTTCCACAGTAAATCTTCCTGAACTGGTTGAGTAATTCCTTGGCTCCGCCTTCTCGTACACTCTTACTACATACTTTGTGACCCTTTCCACTTCCGCCCATGTTATGGAGATGGCATTTGTTTTCATGGAAATAATTTGGAGGTTTCGGACAGGATAAGGCTCTGCAAACCGATACAGGAAGGGATAAGGGTTTTTAACAGAACAATTGAACACTCTTATACTGTAGCAATTTTATAAAAGACTTGTCGGTGCAGTATTGACGTTGTGTAAGAAATTGAGTCACTCGAGTTCACACTAAAAACTGTAAAATGCTACAGGAAGACGTACAGGTACATGACACACATAAATGTAACTTCTTGCCCTTTGCCTACAATTTGGGAGGCTATTCTTGGCTCTTATTGGCTGACTTTTCTTCATTATTCAGTCATCCGTTTCAAAAACATTCCATTAATTTACAATTGTAGTTTGGTAATGAAAGAAAATAATACATTTGCACAATGTTTCCTAATATTTCAGAAAAACTTTAAGGCATAGGGCTTCAGATCTAAAGGTATTTAATGTCAAGAGAATTTTTTTACTTAAATGTTACTTTGTAAATAGAATTTGCTCAATATTTCGGTACAATATTACTAACTGCTGAACTTACTAGTGGTTACAGGAAATCTGAACACAGATTCACTCTTGAAACCCATTGGCCCCACACTAGCTACAGAAACATTGTAGGATGTTCCAGATCGCAAGTTGTCCAGAAGAAAAGTGTTATTTGTAGTCAAAAACCGACTGCTGTTAAGGCCAAACCAGTAGGTCAGGCTGTAGTTAAAGCTGCCAGGAGTCATGCCCTGAGCTTCAGCCCATCGCAACTGCAGATAATGGGTGCTCTTTGACATCTCCTTCAATTCTCCTGGTTTGTTTGGATCTGAAACACAAGTAGCATCTATAAATACCACCATCTGGTGGGTTTGTGTATTACAGTTTTTTTTGATGCATGATTTCACATAGCTATGGTTTAGGGTTGACTGCTTACAGGTTGCATTGTAAACTGCACTTGATGTTTCGTGTAAGGTTCTTATAACAGTGGTGAGAGTGATTTTGAAGACAGTTGCAGCTTTTAGTTGACTGAAGGTATGATTGTGCTGTGTGTCACTGAGGTTTATGGATTTGTTCAATTCCATACTGCTGATGTTGAGAATATACATGTCCAGTCCACCGACAGGAGGATCCCACGTCACCACGAGCGAGTCATTTGAGCCCCGATTCTTTACTTTTGGAACCACCACAGAGGGTTCTTTGGAAAGAGAGAAAGAGAGAGAGCTTTCAGCAGCAGATATTACTAATATTGTTTTCATCAAAGGAAGTATTTGTGCAATGCGAGTTATAAGTGTGTGTGTCTTCTTGGTGGTGCGTGTGTGGGAGTCAGCGCACACATCTCATTCATACTTGTGAAAGTAGTGATGTTCTGTGGCTCTCCCAAAATGCCATAAGCCAAACTATAAAGACTGAACAGACACAGGGTCCCGGGCAGCAGGTCTGTTACGGTGATGTTTTCAGAAAACGTAGACAGGTTTTTACTGTTTTGTGAGCATTTGGACACTAATATTCTATAAGAAATGCCCCCGTGGTACTCCTTAGGAGGATCCCAGTTCAGCCTCACAGCAGAAACTTTCAGAACTTCATAACTCACATTGGAAACTGGATATGGTTCTGCAACACAAACAAAGAACATGGGACAACTGTAACAGTACTGTACATTTAACTAATAAATAACTAAAACATCATTGGACTTTATATTATCATCTACTCTTTTCATCATTTGTGAAAGTATTTCACAGAAAATAAAATAAAAATCACCAAACACCTCAACTACAGACACAATTTCAAAGCTAAACTGCATTTGCACTAAACTGCAATGAAAATTTACTCGCCCTTAAGTTGTTCCTAACCTGTATAAATTTCTTAGTTCTGATGAACACCGAGAAAGATATTTGGAAGAATGCTTGTAACCAAACAGTTCTTGGCCACCATTGACTACCATAGAAGGAAGAATTGCTTTAAAAATGTCTTTGTTCTGTTGAACGCAAAAGAAGATATTTTGAAGAATGTAGGAAAGCAAACCGTTCTGGGGTACTTTTGACCATGATTGTCATTTTTCCTACTATGGGAGTTAATGGTGGCCAAGAACTGTTTGGTTACAAGCATTCTTCCAAATATCTTTCTCGGTGTTCATCAGAACTAAGAAATTCATACAGATTTGGTACAACTCGAGGGTGAGTAAATGAAGACAGAATTTTTATTTTTGAACTGTCCCTTTAAATGAGAGCACACCTAAAACTAAACTATTATTGACATAATAAGTAATAATATAACTGAATAATTTCTTTTAGTTATAAAGAACAATGTATACATATATAAAAAAATTATCTAATGAAAAATAGTTTATATAAAACTTTTACAAAGTGAAAACCTCTCTCTTTTTCTCTGACAAATCTCTAAACTTGACTTATTTGTGACTCATTACCACAGATTAAAGTACACTAGCTACACGTCAAAACGTACTGAACATACATGTATATGCAGTATGATTTCATGTGCAGTGTAGTTACTTACTGCTGTAGGCTGTTATGAACTGGGGATTAGACTGGGTGTGACCTGCTGTCTGTGTGATAATGCTGATGTTGTATTGACTAGCAGACTGAAGTGACAGCAGCTCTGCTGTGGTGTTATTCACAGTTTTCCGCTCATTTGTGATATTGAGCAAATAGGAGTACCCATACTGCAGATCGTCATGTTGCTCCCAAATCAGAGTTATACTGCTTTCTGTGAATCTGGTTACTTTCACTCCAGTGACAGGACTTGGATCTGAAACATCAAATAAATAAACATGCACTTTACACTTAAGCAATATTCTGTCCAGTTTGGTTAATGTTGAGCATGCGGTAGGGTCCGAAATGAGACAAAGAAATAAAGTGTCATATTCAACAATTAATTGGGTTGCCATTGAATAATAATAAAATGTTTACAGTTACATGCACATGCAAATCTGGCATTAAAAGAAATCATGGCAGATATTGTCACTGGTTCTCAATTAAGACGACGCATCTGAATGGTATGAATTGGCAAAAAAACAAATAAGATATTTCTAAACTGGAGAGCGAAAGAAGAATTTCGGTCAGTTTTTCACACAAATATCAAGCTTGTGGAACAGTTATCATACAGTATATGTAGGTAACTACAAAGGTCACAGTTGCTTACTCGTATATGAGGAGTAATACAGAGGAGTGCTCAGATAACCCAGTGCACCAACGGTCTTCACAGTGATGTTGTACTGGACACCTGCCATGAGGCCAGTCAGAGAGATGAAATCTTGGCTCCAGTTAAATGAGCATGATAGATTTGTGCTGCTGTACTGCAGGAGGAAGGTGTGTGACACTGAGCTCATATTGAGCGGCCGAGCCCAGCTGATGTTCAGAGAATCTGAGCTTCGTGCAGACACCATCAACTCACGAGGAGGAGTAGGCACTGTAAAAACAACATCACGTATATCATGCCCACAAACAATCTTTTTACTTTAGCGGCACTTGCTTTTACTCTATGCTGAGCTACTAATATTTTCTACCATTAAGCCAACATAACAGTTTGGATCTTAAAGGGATAGTTCACCTAAAAATGAAAATCCTGTCATCATTTACACACCCTCAAGTTGTTACAAACCTGTATAAATGTCTTTGTTCTGATGAACACAAAGAAAGATATTTGGAAGAATGTTAGCAACTGACATTTCCGGGACATCACTAGCTGCGTTTACATGGACCAATGTAATCAGTTTAAAAATGCCCAAGCCGATTGAAATTTCAGTCGGATTGTAAGGGGTGGTTTATGCCGTTTGTAATCCGCTTGATAGGACATGTAAACACTTGATGTGCAAAGACGACGCTGGCTGGTACACACGTAAACGTGTATGACGCACGGAACAGAGCAGCTCTTGCTAAATAAACCAAAAACCATAAATCTGACAAGCGGTACAAATTTCCATAATTATTGTTTGCCTGCTGACGCTCTGGTGGGTCTTGGTAGTTTTGTCGGATGTGCTCGTGCTTCATTGGCACAAGACATTACTCTGCCTTTATAAACTGTACATTTTTTTTCGTGCAGTTTGTAAAATAAAATATACACAACATGTGCTTTAAAACACTGTTTTAGTGGGTATTTAGGTGAACACTTGTGCGCATGTCAGCAGATTATATCGGATTTGAAGCTTGTCATGTAAACACGCACATCAATCAGATCACTTCATTTACCTTTCATGTAAACACTACATTCAGATTGATTAAATTCAATCCGATGTGTCCATGTAAACGCAGCTACTGACTACCATAGTAGAAAAAGTTATTGTATCATCTTTTTTTCTGTTGTACATAAAATGAGATCTTTTGAAACATTTAGGAAAGCAAACAGTTCTAGAGCACCTCTGACTACCATTTTAATTTCTCCTACTAATGATGTCCCAGAAATGTCAGTTGCTAACATTATTCCAAATATCTTTCTTTGTGTTCATCAGGATAAAGAAATATATACAGTTTTAAAACAACTTTGGGGGGGTTCATGACAGAATTTTCATTTTTGGGTGAACTATCCCTTTAATATAAATGTTCGATTTTTCTTTGTGGGAACCGTTGACTGGTCCATACACAGTGCTAGGCCCGCAGTGCCACCTTAAGATTATAAAAGCATGGTCCAAGATATTGAAGAAACAATTAAATGTCAAATGACAGTGCGTGTTTATCGAAAATATAGTTGAAGGCTTAATAGCTTTCAAAAGACTTTGATAGTTTACCCTAAAATAAAAAATACCGTCATCATTTAAACCCCCATGTCATTCAAAACCTGTATATGACTTTATACAAGCTGTTCTGAGAAATGTCTCAGCAATTATGTGTCCACAAAATGGAAGTCATTGGTGATTTTTGTGTGAACTACCCTTTTGCAATTAGTATGTTTGTGTCGGAGTCTTACAGGTAGCATTCTGGATACCATCACTGTCCTGTTTAATGTGTCCACTGATGCTTGAAACCACAACATTGTACAGAGTACCAGGCCTGCTGCCTGAGAACACCACAGAGGTTTCATTTTTTGAAACTGTTTTGAAAACAGTTTCATTGAGCAGGAGCAGTCGGACACTGTAGAGCAGTGGTCACCAACCCTGTTCCTGGAGATAGACCGTCCTGCAGACTGCAGCTCCAACCCTGCTTCAGCACACCTGTCTGTAATTATCAAGCAAACCTGAACACCTTGATTAGATAGTTCAGGTGTGTTTGATTGGGGTTAGAGCTGAAATCTTCAGGACGGTCGATCTCCAGGAGCAGGGTTGGTGACCACTGCTGTAGAGGCTCACAATGCCAGCGGGCGGCCTCCAGTCCACTTTTATACTCCGAGTAGTTCCCACAGCAGAAATAACTGATGCTTTATCAAGCCCTGACAACAAAGAATTAAATGAAGAATAACTCGTTCATTGCCTCACTGTGTGGCATACCGAGTGTGTAAAAATGCACAATATGATTTATATAGGCCTACTAGACAACGCATAGGAACATTTAGATGCTTAGTGACGCAGGAAACACTGACTTACTGTAAGTTTTTGGGTGAAATGTTTAATACTTAAGCGGAAAACTGACAATATGAAAAAAACAGCAAGTTACGTGTAAAAAGTTATACCTGTAAACTCAGAGACGGACACAGGTTCGGAGCTAATGCCGTTTGCTACAGTTTGCACAGTAAATGTGTAGTTGCTGCCAGGGGTCAGGTTTGGTACATTTGCAGTCTCACTCCCGTTTTGTGTCCTTTGTTCTCCATTCACACTCACATTATACACATATGTAGATTTGTAGTCACTCTGATGAGACCAGGAGAGAAGCATCTCAGTCGTGCCCACGCTAGAGGCAGTTAAATTAATCACTGGAAGAGGCTCTGAAACACAGATACACAATGACATTCTGCACTAGACTCACACATCTCGAGTATGCTTGCTACTGTAAATACGGTATGCAAAGAGTACTAAGCAAACTGTATATTAAAGGAACAGTTCACCCAAAAATTACAACTCTGATTTCATTTACTCACCCTCAAGTTGTTTCAAATCTGTATAAATTTCTTTGTTCAGATGAACACAGAGAAAGATATTTGGATGCTTGTACCCAAATAGTTCTTGGCCACCATTGACTACCATAGGACAGTTTTTAAAAATAAATTTCTTTGTTCTGCTGAACACATAAGAAGATATTTTTAAGAAGGAAAACAAACAGATCTGAAGCACTTTTGAATACCATTGTAATTATTCCTACTATGGTAGTCAATGTTGGCCAAGAACTGTTTGGTTACAAGCATGCTCATATTTTCTTTTGTGTTGAACAGAACAAAAGACATGTATACAGATTTGGAACAACTCGAGGGTGAGTAAATGATGACAGAATTTTCATTTTAGGTGAACTGTCCCTTTAAATGAGGTGTAGCACACATTATACAGTCTATACATGTTTCACTTAGTTTATATCTACAGTTTTTTGGTTTGTATATCAGTAGTTGTAGCCATTTTAGTTGCTGATGTTCTTGGTTTACAGGAATGTATTTAGACTCACTGGTATTACACGGTATGGTTTGTGAGGGGCCAGAGGTGTTGCCATTCAATATCTGAGTTCTAACGCTGCAATTATACCGAGTACCGGGTTGCAACTGAGTAATCTGATAATTGTTGGATGTGGTATTGAACATCTTGTTGAGTGTGGTAATGTGGATTATGTAGGAGAACAGGCTGGAGTTTCCACTAGGGGGGAGCCAGGTGAGATTGACCCAACTGGTGCTGACAGAAATCTCGAGATTCTGCACCGGATTAGGAGCTGGTGGAAACACAAGCATACAAACATACAACCATTAAACAAATAGTGTAAGCCAAACATAATTTGTCTACAACCCAAGAGAGAGAGAGACACCTGTATATGTAGTGAGGTATACACATGAGCTCCTGCGATCTTTCACTCCGACCGTGACCACACAGATTTCATACCGACTGCCTGATGATAAACCTGAGAGTGTCGAGCCAACCTGACTTGTGGTTTGGTTGCTCCTTGATTGGCTGGATGTATAAGAGACTTCATAGGACACATTTACTCCATCCATCGAAAGAGGGCTCGACCAGAGCAAAGAAATAGATGCATTGGTTGTGACGCTCACTATGAGTGTTTCAGGTGGATTAGGCCCTGAAGAGAAAAATAACACCATGCTATAAAAGGTTGTACTGGTATAAATGTTGTTTTTTATGTTCTGGTGATAAGACAAAGAGTGTATAAAGCTTTTCTAACTCACTAGTGGCAAACGATACTACGGATGAGATGTTGTTCAGGATTCCCGAAACAGACGTGACTGTAATGTTGTAGACTCTTCCTGCTGTGAGGTTACCAATCTCAGTGGAGTTTTTAGTGACGGACAGGTCCCGTGACATGTTCAGCTCTGCACTGAATATGTTCACTATATAACGTTCCACATGACCTGGAGGAGCTGTCCAGTTTATGGACAGACTGCTGTTACTGAAACTCACTTCAGTGATGTTCTCCACCTGTGCTGGATCTGTGTACAGGTAATACACGTTTCATTAAAATGGACGTCCAAGTACATTTCAAAACCACAGGCATCCATACACACAACCTGATTTGATGCAGAAAACACAAACATTGCTAAACTCTCTCGTTATGCATTACTTGCTTGTGTTTTGGGATTTCTCACAAGCCTGTCCCTCAGTGCGATTATCAGAGGCCACTGAAGTGACCCTGAAGGTGTATTTGGTGCCAGGTGCGAGTTGTGAGACGTGCATGGTGGTTTGGTCAGTGGTGAGGGAGAATGGCGGGTTTACACCCCAAGCTACTCTATAATACGGGCTGATGCCATTTTGAGGCATCCAGCTCATAAATACAGAGTTCACAGTGATAGATGTCACAGAGAGGTTAGTGACGGGCTCAGGGCCTGTGAGTGCAAGAGAACAGACATAGACACCCAAACACATACGTTAGTTCACAATATCGTTTTTAGAGATACAACATCACTAATTACTAGGAGTGTAACGGTTCTCGGTAAATAATTGAACCGCACGGTTCTCCACCAACGGTTCGGCACACAGTCCAACGCGCTTGGACCGCGGCTCATCTTAAATCTGACGACGCATTTATAATGTGGTTCGTTAAAAATGATAATGCATAAAACAGACTGACAAAGTTCAGCTAATGTATGTTTGTCAATGGATACACATTTAATACCTAAAACAAATCAAATAACATAGACAAATTTCAATAGGATTGACGTATGCTGTAATGTGACCAGTCATTTCTGCTTTCATCACCCGGGTGTTGTGAGCGCGCGAGTGCAGGTGAGACCTGAACAGCACATGTTGCTGTTTAAACTACACTCATTCAAGCCTTGCCAATTTAAACATTTAAGTGCAAGATGATGCAGAAGAAAACTCGCTTGCGCGCTGTGAGAAGATCCGAAGCGCGCATAAGGAAAGTCTCAGACATGGCGCAGATATTGAGTTGTCTTTGAAGCGCTTAAACGGACAAATTCACACACGAAGTAGGTCAACATGCCCCTCTTGTCGAGTATCTTAACAAACATAATAGGTTATGTCTTAAGTGAACGGACGAAAAACAACGCATGTGTACAGTATCAGTGTTCTGGATGTGTTTCATTCCTCTTAAAGCGACAGCAGCATATTCCTGCTGTCTGTTAAAAGTCAAGGAAATCACTCACTGCTTGTGACTCAATAGCTTCTGTAACTTCAATTATGATTGTACATATGCAATGTTATGTTTTATTTGATTACTTTAATCCATTTCTACCTTAAAAGGTATACATACAGTATCTTATTTCATTTTCTGCTTTGCTCTGTTGTTTTATTGGTGCTGTTACTTGTAGCTTGATTATTTGTTCTTATTTTTATTTGTCAGTAGTCCCTTTTCCCTGAACATAGCACAAATCGAACCGAACCGAAACCGTTACACTAAAACCGTGACACAGACCGAACCGTGAGTAATTCGAACCGTTACACCCCTACTAATTACACATCATATCGTCTCACCCTTCCGAAACCTCGGATGTCCAAATGTGCTGTTTTTCAGGAGATGGAAAAAACACTGTACTTTTTAAATGATTAAATACTGTGTTGACAAATTTGAGAAGCAGTTTTTAAAGGGATAGTTTACCCAAAAATAAATATTCTGTCATCATTTGCTCACCTTGTTCCAAATCTGTAAAACTTTATTTGTTCCGATGAACACAGAGAAAGATATTTGGAAGAATGCTTATAATCAAACAGTTCTTGGCAACCATTGACTAGTAAGAAAAATTACTTGATTTTTTTTGTTCTGTTGAACACAAAAGAAGATATTTTGAAGAATGTAGGGCTGCAAATTACTTTTGAATACCATTGTAATTTTTCCTACTATGGTAGTCAATGGGGTCCAAGAACTGTTTGGTTACACGCATTCATCCAAATATCTTTCTCTGTGTTCATCAGAACAAATACATTTATACAGATTTGGAATAACTAGACGGCGAGTCATTTATGACAGTTTTTATTTTTGGGTGAACAGTCCCTTTAATACTTTTTATTGGTTAGATATTTGCAAAACCCAGTGACTAACATAAAGGGTGACTAATAAAAATGATTTATGACTAAAAAACACAAAATATGGAGATATGAGGTTTCGAAAGACAGCAGCGATATGCAAAAGGTTTTGTTTTTTGTTTTACTCATAATAAACTCAAACTGACCCAAGTAACACCTACACTAAAAGGGATTTGTTTTAAGTGATAAGTTTAAGGGGATAAGTCGTCCCCAAAAAATTATTTCATCATTTACTACCCCTCATGTCTATAAAAACCTCTGCAGAACACAAAAGTAGATATTTTGAAAAACCTTGGTAACCAATCAACATTGGCCCCATTGACTTCCACCGAGACATTTATCAAAAAAAAAATTGTGTTCCACAGAAGGAAAAGTCATATACAGGTTTTAAATGACATTAAGGTGAATAAATCATGACAGAATTTTTATTTGGACTATCCTTTTAAATATAATTCAGCTGCCTAAAAACACCACCACACCAGAGTTTTTTTTAATCGTTTGTTGTGATTGCTAAAGTATGTTTAAGTAGAGGATCATGGGTTGATTGATATTGGCCAAGACTTACGCAGAGTAAAATTTCGATTGGCCAGTGGTAACTGTCCCGTCCAGTTCAGATAAACTGAGGTTGAGTTGAGCTGCGTCACAGTCAGATTGTTGGAGGTGTCTGTTGGTACAGAGTCAAGAAACACTGAAATGACTGAAAGAATGAGGAAAATGTGTGGACAAATGATACATGAATGTGTGAGAAAGTAGATAACAATCAGCATTACTTAGTTTGCACCTTCCTACTTAAAAACACAGGTGTCAAACTCCAATCCTAAATCTCACTGTCCTGCAGAGTTTAGCTCCAACCATACACAGTTTATAAAGATCTTTGGGATTACTTGAAAATCACAGGCAGGTGTGTTGGACAATCTGTGCTGGACAGGACAGCAGTTTGACACCATTAAAGGCTCCTAAAACACTGAAACTACCTACATTCATTTCATTAGTAGAATAAGAAAGGCTTACTGGTAGAGAGGTTGCTGCAGCACCCATCTGAACAGTTGATTTTGAGGAAGTATGTGTATCCAGGCTGCAGTCCAGTCACTGTGACGCTTGACTGACTGCTTGTCACATTGGAGCTCTGCGTACCGCAGGAGGACCTGTCTTCTACAAGGATTGTGACGTCTGCTGTCGAGTTTGTCTTGTATTGGCACAATACACCTAAACACAGACACAAAAACCAGTGTAGGCAACAGCCCTATTATTCGATGTAATTTATATTACATACCACACAATTAAAGATCTACAGATAAAATCTCATTGAAATGGACCGTACAATTGAAAGCAGACATTAGAGATGGTTTTACTTACACTCAGAATGTCCATAAGGGATCTGGGGAGGAAAACAAACTCTTGTCAGGCATATTATCTACATCTTTTATTTTGTCTGTAACAAGTTTACCTACTGTAGTAGCACAACTAACATTGAGAAATTAAAGCCACATTACGGACATTTGATCATCTGTGGTTAAAATGCATCACATGTTAGTTGTGGAGTTTTGTTTATCATCATTTGTGTGTTACACACAGATAGGGATGGGTACCGAGAACCGGTACTTCTTTGGACCGGTACATAATTGGGTCAATATCAGAGTATCGATAACAGTATCGTTTGTCATGAAGCTTATCAATACTCTGGTATCTGGTACTTGCGTTGTTTTATCTCTGTGTATTCAGGTGTTAAATGGCGAATTAGAGGAAGTTTACTCGCGGTATGTGTGATATCTAGGGCCATATGATTTCGGCGATGTATTTGTAATCTGCTTGTTTTGCGTGTTTATGAGTGAAAGAGTGGCATGGTTGCGCTTGTGGAGCTTTCAGCATCCACGTTTCACAACGAGTAAGCTTCCGTCGAACACCCCTTTGCGGCAACCCGTCAAAATAAAAGTCCTTTATTTGAGAACAAGTTATAACATTGTTTTTAACAATTCGGCCACGGAGTATATTTACTTACTTTAGTAAATTGAAGTAAATGTGCTAGTAAAATTATAAAAAATAGTACATATAATTAAAAAAATATTACTTGCTTAGAAAATAGTACTTAAATTTATGTAGACCTAAAACCAGAAAGGAAAAAAGAAATACAGTCTACCAGCCATAGTGATGTAAAGTAAATATGTTGAATTACATTATGATGTGCTCCTATGCACATGCTATGTGCCGCAAGTGGTATGCTAAGGAACACACACACGTTTTGTTATGTGGCATTTTCTGTTTGCTCAGAAGCATTTCTAAAACATTTAAGTGCAAGTTCTAAAGCTCAGCTGTAATAAAGAAACTTAAAATGTTTAACATCTTTTCACATCATGTGTTTTTGCATCAAATTATAGAGTTTAGTATCAATAACAGTATTGATAAGTACTGGTATCGATAAGCAGTATCAATATCGGTATCGATATTGATAAAATCTTAACGATACCCATCCCTGCACACAGATGTATCTGATGGTTTGAGGTATACCAGGGCTGTTTTCCACTTCAGCTTTTTATGACCTTCCCTCACTAGGTCTCATGACCTCAGACGTAAATCAATGTTACAAATTTATGAAGTGATGAAGGACTTTACAATTTCACTATTATTCTTAAATGTGGAAAATACTTATATTAGGAAATGAAACGGTGTGTCAACACTAAAGACTGTAAATATAACTAGATAATATTTTATTTCTCTCCCCTTATCTAAATATATATTTTTTTATTCTACCCTAAATGTTGTTCTCTTTTCCTAGTTCCGGGAACTGGTTTTCACTGGCATATATTATCAAAACACACACCTTCTGTTTTGCTATGATCTGGTTATTATCAGGAACCTATTCAGGTTACAGAGTTCACATGTTAATTGTGTATATTTTCTTTCTGTTCTGTTCTGAATGGCCACAACTTCTGCATAGGAAGCAATAAAACCAAAATGAACATTTAAGAAAAACAACACTCTATAGTCATATTTCATCCTCCATATCTATATGCACTGTAACCTGAAATGAAGCTTCATTTGTTGAACCTACTCATCAGTTAGAAGGGTGTGTATAGTTTAGAGCTATCAGGGTCATGAGATCAGCATTAAAAAATGTGCCAGTGACAGTCTTTTTACTTGAAATAATATGTTTATTCATTCAAAGTTTGTCCTAAACAAGACTTCCTCTTTTTTATTGAGAGAGTTGACTTCAAACACTATTGCTGAAACGGCAAATAACAAACTAGGGATGCACCAATACCATTTTTTAAAGACAGAGTGCGAGTATCAATATATTTTGGTACTCGCCGAAACCGATCCCTTTACCTGTATTTTTTGTGAGGTGTGTATATCTGTGTATTTTTATGAGTACGAGTACTAGGACTGGGCATATATCGGCAATGTCTCGCAAATATTTATATATATATATATAAAATTTATATATATATAAATTTACAGCGCAACACCCAATTGTACTGTAGGTATTAAATATATTACATTTACATTTAGTCATTTAGCAGATGCTTTTATCCAAAGCGACTTACATAGAGTTCAGGGAGCAATAAGCGATATGTCATACAGGAGCAATAATACAACAGGTGCCAACACAAAGTTACTAGTTTCAACAAAAGCTAGACCACTAGTGTTGAGAGAAAGAGAGAGGGTTAGTGTTTTTGAGAGATGTTGTGAGAGATGTGGTTGACCGGTAGCCAGTGGTGAGAGATGAAAAGGGGTGTCACATGAGCCCTTTTGGGCTGTTGGAAGACGAGGCATGCTGCTGCGTTCTGAACCATCTGGAGTGGTTTGATAGCCTTTGCAGGAAGACCAGCAAGGAGAGCATTGCAGTAGTCCGACTTTGAGATTACCAGGGCCTGGACAAAGGAGTTGTGCCGCATGCTCAGTGAGATAGGGTCTAACCTTATGCATCTGATGTGTTTAAAATAAATAATATGTAGATTGATTTAACAACGAAAATACACTATCAGATTCCCGTAGCAGTATAAAATAAACAGGTAAGATGATTTTATAGCGCAAAAAATGATGTAACTTTGATGTGCGCATGCCTGGAAGGATATTCTGACGGGTAGGATGAAATTTCAGGACACCTGCAACATTTTTCTACTGCATAAAAGCTATGGTTTATCTACGCGCTTTACCTGATGAAAGAAGTCACTGCAACACTGGTTTGTGCGCGTGGCGCGCCTGTGTGTGTGTGTGTGTGTGCGTGCGTGCGTGCGTGCGTGCGTGCGTGCGTGCGTGCGTGCGTGTGTGTTTGTTTGGCACTTGTCGGGTCCGGAACGAATTCCCTCCCGGTCCGTATCCGCAGATTTATCGTTAGCGCAATGTTGCAAGAAGTCAAACACACCCGATATTATCGGCTATCGCGATGATTTTAAAGTCGATTATCGATAAAAACAATTTAAGACATCGCCCAGCGCTAACGAGTACATGAGCTTAATATCGGGCCCGAAACAAATACTGGTATCGGTGCATCCCTGTTACAAACTGCAAATATTTGACAGCTACAGTATGAGGGGGGTCTTCTTTTATAAGCATTTTAATTCCCAAGCATTTAAAATTATGGATGTGGTGGAATGGAAGTTAATGTATCGGTTGGTTCAGCCTGAATGGTTAGAAAAGTACATTTACACTTCTATGAGTTCAGAAATATTACTAAAATAATAATCAGTTAACCTTTAAAAACATGTACAGTGTACATTCCAGGTAAATTTTATGTTTGACTACAAAACACTCGTTTTTTTTTACAATTGAAGAGTTCAGATGCAAATCCACCTCCGTCAAAAATGAGATTATGATGTTGAGTGAATGCTCTCC
Organism: Triplophysa rosa; assembly: GCF_024868665.1. Classification (NCBI taxonomy): domain Eukaryota; kingdom Metazoa; phylum Chordata; class Actinopteri; order Cypriniformes; family Nemacheilidae; genus Triplophysa; species Triplophysa rosa. The sequence continues at coordinate 23,038,052 of NC_079890.1, forward strand.
ACACATAGTATACGTCATTCACTTCTATGCTTTTTGAATATTTAATTTCTAATGGTATTCAGCACAATTGATGATGTATTGTAAAAAAATACCCCAGTGGTTTATGCGAGTTGCTACAGTAAGCGCAATTCGGGTAAAATGAGAAGTGTCAGCCTTTGGTATGTATCGCCATCATTTGATTAAATGAATATTATAACATAAATATGCAGCATTTAATCAATTTGTTTTCCAAATACCCCCAGTTTAAAGCTATACATATGCAAATGATCCAAGATTGCATAAATGGAAATGCTCATTTCAGTCTATTAAGACTTGATAATCCAGAACTACTGTTCACACACATTTACTGTACAACTTTCTATGGACGGTTCTCTTATCAGCAGGCGTACAGATCAGTCCATCCACTGCCCACAGGAAGGAGGCCTTACCCAGAATGCAACTTCTTACTATAACATAGTCCAGGCATTACACTGTGAAACTGCATGCATTTAAATTGTATGTGTTGACATGTTATCTCCCTCAACACAGTCAATTCTGTCATTATTTTCCCACTCTCATGTGAATTCCTGAAGACCAATGTGAATTTCAGACGAATATTCTGACCACTCTTTTTGAATGTGCACAGTAGTAAATGAAACCTCAGTCTCTATACACTGACTGATTTCCTTTGTTTTCATACCTCAATTTGGACATTCAACGTGAAACATCAACTGATTTGAAGTAGGGATGCACCGAATGTTCGGCCACCGAATATATTCGGCCGAAAATAGCAAAAAACGCATGTTCGGTATTCGGCCGAATATGTGAAATGGCCGAATAAATTTTACCGAACATGACTCGAGAAACGATCAACTAGCAACCAGCGCAGAGAGAGAGAGAGAGACGTGCGCTTTATTACTGCCGAAAACATTTTGGCAGTGTGTGTGTGGAGCATTTTAAGGTGTCAGAGAAAGACACAGCACGGGACTTGCCGCACGGAAGTAAATGTCCGAATGAAAGCGTCTTTACCGGTCGGTAACTTGTGTACTTCAGACGGGAGCGGGCTGTCTGACAGTAGCCCCGCCGCTCGCGACATCCTTTGACATCATACAGTGGTCGCGCGCACACAGTTCCCTGTACTAAACAACTTGTAAAATATGTTCTGTGCATCCCGGCCACGAGTGCACCATAGAACAGTCAGCTTCTGTGGGCGGAGTTTGGAGGAGAGACGTGAACTGATATGGTTGTCAGTCAGCATCAGTCAGAATTGCTTGCGTTCGGTGTTTTTTTTTCTTAAAATCATTTTGCAACGTAGCCTATAATAATCCAACAGTTTTAGTTTATTCGTATTTTTAGTTTATAGGCCTAATGTGGAATGACAGTTTTTAATGAACTGTTTTGTTGTAGGGGTACAGAGTAACTTACATTACATTCTTTTACCAGTCAGTTATAGCCCTAATTAATATAGGCTATTAAATTTTTTGTTTTAATGTATTTTGTTTTGCTCAATTTTATATTAAGTTGTATTGTATTTTATTGAAAAGCAAGACAAATTTTTAAAAGCAAATTTTGACTATTCAGTTTGTGCAATAGTGAAAAAAATAGCTTAATAAATAGAAGAAATGCAAAAACCATGTTTGGTGTTCGGTATTATTCGGCCTTCGGCCAAGTGTTTCACATCATGTTCGGCTTCGGCCAAGAATGTTAGATTCGGTGCATCCCTAATTTGAAGTGTTCGACATGTTTCAGCAATTTTCTCTCTGTCTAAATGTGCCCTCTGAGAATGTCTGATAGGTGTCAAACAAAGTGAAAAACGAAACTCTTAAACTTCCTCTTTTCAAATTCAAATAAGTGCCATTTCATCACTGCTTTCATCTTAAAACCCAAAGACACACCACACAAGAAATTTTCCATCATGTAGAAGCAAGGGTACTGTAGTGGAGGTGAAGTACTATTTACAGAGAAGGTGGTATTATTGTAATACTGTTATTAAACTGTTAAAGGAATAGTGAAATGAAAATTCTGTCAATCATTTACTTCTGCTAAACACAAAGGAAAAATGTCAGTTACCAAACATCTAATCCCACATTTACTGCCATAGTAGGGAACATAAATACTATAGGAGTCAATGGGGATGAGATCTGTTTGGTTACTGACATTCTTCCAAATATCTTCCTTTGTGTTTAGCAGAACAAAGAAATGTATACAGGTTTAGAACAATCTGAGGGAGAGTAAATTATGACAGAATTATCATTTTTGGGTGAACTATCCTTTTAAGATATTAAAGAATGCTACACAATTGTTATGATGCGTTTGTGTTTCTCTCCATATACATTAATATATAGAGACAAACAGACAGACAGAGAGTAATATAACTGCCCTGCTCCAAGCAGAAAAATACTGTTTGCAATGCAGACACCATATTTGCACGTGGCTGCTGTGAATAAGAGTGGTGCCAAGCAGACAGACATAAATGACAGTATAAAACTACAAACACCAGCTTACAGTTACAGTACAGTACAGTACGAGTGATAATATATACACATTGCAAAGAACACTGATGTATTGTAGATCCTGAAAAAAAATTGAATCATGTATCGCCTTGTCATGAATATTGTTTGCTCTAGTATAGCATACAAGGACATAGCAGCATTCCAACAATTCAGCATGAATGGCATATGGTATTTTATTATTTATGCAAATTCATGAAGCCTTACATTTTCAAGTTTGCACATTTCAACAAGCCATAACATACAATAAAGCCATTGAAACATGAATGAATAGGGCAAAATTTACATTGAACACAGAAATGTGCGTGTGCGTGTGTGTGCGCGCGTGTTTAATCTATTCCGCCCCGGAACAGGCCAGGATCCTTCTACAAGAGACCATTATAAAACTGGACAAGCATTTTTGGGAAGGCACAGAAAGCAACCTCATATCTCAATCTCATTAATGACTGAAGTTTTAAACATGAGAAAGTGAATTTAATTTCTAAACTTTGGAAAGTACATTGCACAATCCTGGTCTGTACTAAGGCTTCTGCTTTATTTACTTGTCTTTCAGTCACTCTCAATCACAGCGTTTATTATTTCCCAGCACTTTGTCATTGTCTCATGGCATTGCTGTTGGAAAGTGTGCATTTACAAAAATGTCATTTTTTTGTTTGTTTGAGTTGTTTTACAGTTTTTCTCGATTGCTAACACACAATTCATGAAACAATTCACCATTTTCTGACAACTATAAACACATTCTCAGAACAATACACCAACTTGTACAAACCCCACACAAAACAGCCTCATTTTGCAAAGGTTTAACGCATGTTCTCATTCAGAAAACACACAATATAATGAACTGAAGTGTCAAGATGTAAACTCAAATAGCACACATTTATCCATCAGTAAACATTCAGTGGCAAAACTGATGACACACCAATCAGACTCTCAGGATAATATCCATAGGAGCACAGGTAATTGTGCATCCTAGAATCATCTACAGGACTTTATACTACTTACTGTAAACATACGGTATAATTACAGTACACACTTTATATGAGAGAAATGTCACTATTCTGTATACAGTAAACTGTAGCATTTGTAGCCTTTTTACATGTTCCGTATTTTTGCAGAAAACAGTATACTTTTACAAAATTGGGAGGATGCCATATTTCTTACATTGCCTCCTATTGACAAATCGCTTAACAGTATTGTTTCCTTTATCTTCTCTGTAAGTCGCTTTTGGATAAAAGCATCTGCTAAATGCCTGAATGTAAATGTTATTTGTGCAGTAAGTTGTATACTGTATTGTGTTGTGTTGCATGACCAGTTCATATTGTTCGTTGGTTTTTGAACTGTTCTTGTATTGTAAGATCATCTTCATCTACTTTACAGTAGTGTAATGTTTTATTTTTATTTTTTCCTAAAGCTCATTCTTGCATTTTACTCTATCTGCACTCTTTTATGTTGTATATTCTTATAAACACTAAGCTGTCAACTAATTCTTGAATCCCATTAAGAGGTTTTATTAACAGTGTTTTGAATTGATCTCACCAGTGTCTAAGACTATGTTGTAGTGTGGGTGATTTTAGGGCTTGTGTAGGATGTTTGGGGAATTGGGTGAGATGTTATGGATTTGTGTTTACTGTTTTGAGAATACGAGGCATAATTTCAAGAAATGTGTTTAAGCAATCGAGAAAAACTGTAATTCATAAAAACATGTTAAAACCTTCATTAAAATAATTATGTGAAGAAAATACTAGGAAATTAAACTACTGCAAATATTTTGAAGTAGGGCTGGGCGATATGGCAAAAAAGTAAACTTGATAGTTTTATTCTATATTGATTGATAACGATATATATTTCGATAAATATTTAGTTAAAAAAACTGTATTTAAAAGAATCTATTTTAAATACAGTTTATTAACAAAAGTTAACCTTTAACCAGTTAAAATTCAATTAAATGAATGCAACACAGAGGATATTAGGCCATAAACAACATGTACCAGTTAATACAGTCTCATTTTGACTCAATTGACTCGATAAGTAAAGGGAGTGTTCATTCAATACATTCAACCAATGAAAGGGTTCCGTTACTGTGTACATTCGAACGCTATTGGCTCAGCACCTGCGCACATACATAACGCTGCAATAATGTCTTGCTCTAGTAGTGGGATTCATTCAATGTATTCAGTGAACCTTAGTCTTTCAAAAAGACATCTCACATAAACTGTAGTACATTTCTTTAATCATGCAAGCATCTTACATACAAGGTTCAAGATTTTAATGTCCACACAAACTACTTCATTACATCTCTAATCTGTACAGGGCAGAGCTGGTTTGTTTCATATGCACCAGCTCATGTTAGCAGATATGTTAACGATGGATATAAAAACGATTGTGCTTGAGTTTCGAAGTAACTCGCTTGCAATTGCGCCTCAAGTTTGTTTTGTTTAACAGGCGATTGTGAAAAAAAATAAGAAACTTGATAAACCGCGTGATAACAACTCGAGGTTAGTTACACCTTTGTTTCCGCTTCCAGTCATGTTTTCCTCCTCATGTTGAGTTTTCTTTGCCAAGTGCAGTATGAAATGGACTTTGTACTTTGACGCGCATGATAAAAGCTGCACGCTGACTTACTGTTGTTACGTTTATTTCTGCGTTCTGTTAGACTGTAAGATTAATCCATATCGAGTCAAAATGCCAATAGCTTATCATCGTTTTTGAAATACATTCTATCGCGATTTGATATGGAGATGCAGATTTCATTTTCCAACAGGACTTGGCACCTGCACACAGTGCCAAAGCTACCAGTACCTGGTTTAAGGACCATGGTATCCCAGTTCTTAATTGGCCAGCAAACTCGCCTGACCTTAACCCCATAGAAAATCTATGGGGTATTGTGAAGAGGAAGATGCGATATGCCAGACCCAACAATGTAGAAGAGCTGAAGGCCACTATCAGAGCAACCTGGCCTCTCATAACACATGAGCAGTGCCACAGACTGATCGACTCCATGCCACGCCGCATTGCTGGAGTAATTCAGGCAAAAGGAGCCCCAACTAAGTATTGAGTGCTGTACATGCTCATACTTTTCATGATCATACTTTTCAGTTGGCCAAGATTTCTAAAAATCCTTTCTTTGTATTGGTCTTAAGTAATATTCTAATTTTCTGAGATACTGAATTTGGGATTTTCATTAGTTGTCAGTTATAATCATCAAATTAAAAGAAATAAACATTTGAAATATTTGTGTGTAATGAATGAATATAATATACAAGTTTCACTTTTTGAATGGAATTAGTGAAATAAATCAACTTTTTGATGATATTCTAATTATATGACCAGCACCTGTATATATATTTTGCAAACAAGTCAATAAGCAGGCTAAATGACCATACAGGTTGATATCTAAATGTTTTACTTCAACTGTGGAATCGAAACTGGGAATCGATAAGAATCGAAATCGATAAGCAGAATCAGAATTGGAATCGGAATCGATAAAAATGAAACGATTCCCAACCCTAGCTACAATGTATAAAGACAATATAGCCAACTCTTAACAAATGTTCGATTTTCACAACCTATTACAGTTCAACATATTTTAAATACTGCATAGTATGTTGCTAGAAAGGACTTACAACACAACAAACATTCCACAGTGTAGCATGTAAGCATTTGTTCATACTGTACATGAAAGGATATTATTTTAACCATTTTGTCTTGTATCTTCAGAAAGCAAACATAATATTATGAAAAACGACTACATCCAGCAGATGCTCCCTATTAAACAGAGCCCAAATTCAACGAGATACGATGCACAGATCTTGAGATAAACCTCAAAGAGTAGGGGAAGTCTGCCTCCCTAGGGATGTACTTTAATGCCTGGCTCATGCATACTGTACTGCTAGATTTCTTCTGCATGTTTAATTACTCTACCACACAGCACCACATTTCATGTATAGAATAAATAACTAGAAAAAAATAAGAAATTTGAATAGAAAGAAATAAGAATTTACTCATCATACTGTTCCAAATAATTATTTTGACTCTATTGAACACGAAAGTGGAAACCTTAAAGAATGTACTGAGAAGTATATCCCTAAATAACAACGTATTCAAATTTTGGCTCGACAATCTGAATCCCCTCTTACTTTTATGGAAGAAAGCAACCAGTGCATTGTGTTTCATGGATGAAAGAACATTATACATAAAAGTATTTGGGTACAAAGGAAAGATCTTCACTCCTAGGTGAATTTCTCATTTCTAGATGAAAAAAATGATCGTTTAGTAGTGTCAAAAACAAACGTTTAACCGTTTGTCTGGGAAAAGCTGTTCAACATTTTACAAACAGTTAGGTTTTACTTTAATTCTACTTCAGGTTTTCCACACATTAAAGCCTTCTTGTAAAGTTTACTACTTTTCATCCATGTATGAAATCAAGAACTATTTTTGCTGTGAAAGAATTCTTCAAATAGCAACAACGCCCATAATAACGTTTATCGCAATAGATGGTTAGATTAGAATAAAGAGCGAATGGTGGGGCAGGACTACAGACCATTTTCTTTTCCCTGTTCCGCAGCTAAACGTCACAGTTTTCCTTTTCTCCATTACCGCCCATGTTAGATTATTTGGCCTAAATGAGCTGGGCATTTTCATGACACATTTATGCAAAACACTGTACCTTCCTGATGTGTTAATTGCCACACCCTAAGGATTAAAGGCACTTTGCATATACTTTTGCATAAAAGGAGAGAACAGATTCCGTTTATATCAAACTGCAGAATCACCGTTTGAGTTTTTGTAAATCAATGCAGGCTGTTCTTAAAAAAAAACATTACACTTCCCTTATTGTTTAAGTTTGGATAAAACTAACCATCTTCTGTTTTACTGGCAAACGACAATACAACACACTTTTGGGGGGGAACAATACATAAACTGAATTATGTAAAAGACAATATGATACTATACAGTGAGAATCATATATCAAGTATCTGGGTGAGGTTACTGTCCCCTGCGAAAATAAGAGACATCTATTCTAGGAGCATTGAAAAACGTATCCCACAATTCATCTCAGTCTGTTTCCCTCTCTGTACACCAACGCAACTGACAGAAGAGATGAATGTTAAAATTTGCATAGATAGCTACTGGTTGCACTTCTGGTTAATTCGAACATCATGGAAAATCTTCAAACGTATTTAAAACTACTATTGATAAACAGAACTGCTGCTGACAAACTTAACAGCTGAAGCATATCAATAGTCACATTTATTGCGAATGACAGAGGAAACAAAATCACTGTTGAGTAACTTGTGTTCATTTGCGGTCATGAAATTTGGGAAGAGTTTTAGTAAAGCAGGAACAGAAGTAGAAGCACGCTTTGTGCAACTTTTCATGAACCAACGTGTGCATTCAAAGCAACTTAAAACAAGTGTAACAGTTTGCGTCAAACATGCAAATTACAAACAATGCCACTGTCAACTCAATCCACACGAAAAAAAAACACTTAAGAACACGCGTGACATCGTTTCATTTCATTTCAAAGCCCCCCACTTACGAGCTAAACAACAGTAAGTTAGTTCATGAGAAAATAAGCTTGAAAAGTTTCATATCCGACTATCCGAGCAGAGCTTGTTCAGCTATTTACACAGAGACACTTCAAGGTAACAGTTACTTTACATGGAAATGAACGCGGAATAAAAACTCATACACTCACCAACACTAGCAGAGCAAAGACGATACTTTCAAGGAGTACACTGGCTGGAGGTAAATAATGCTGACCCATGTTGGCAAACGACAAAAAAAAAACCTTTTATGTCATTTCATAATTGGTTCAGAACAGAGTTTAAATGATAGTGGCAGTGTTGCTCAATCCTACTTCAGGTGCTGCGGGCTCTGACCTCCTCTCATTGACTTGTTCTTTTCTCTGCGTGAAAGGGGCGGAGCTAAACAATTAACTCCGCCTTCAAAAAGTTTTGCTGTAGTCAGAAATCAACACCACCGCTAACCAACCAACCAGCACAGGACATGCAACCAACCAAACCTACTTAACTTTTACTTAGTTGTAAGGACCAGTTTAATGAAAATGTTTCCCATTCGCAACTCTGAATATCTGTTAAAAGTTGTCATAACAATGACAATGATTTTAAACGTCATATAAAACAATAGGTTTAAGTCATTAATGTGATCGAGATGTAATGCATTTAGTAACCATGCAGTAAGGCCATTTTTATGTAGAATTTTCACTGCCAAACACTGATAGTTGCTGACGGTAGCAATGTTTGCATCTCATCTATACATGACCGTGTATTTTGTGTGTAATCTGTGTATTTTTGTTATTTCTGCACAGCCTGTTTACTTTTAGGTCACGTTTTTTTGTGGAACTGGAGTCAAAACTGTTGGTATTCTGATAGGTTGTTTAGGTTTACATTGTTTTCCCAGAAATGTATTTGATAGTTAAAGAGTATGACACAAAAGCAAGAGCAAAATGCGTTTGCTAAAATGAATGCTGGTTTTTCCTAGTCACACATGAATAATGATCGGTAACAGCAAGCATTACCTCACCTGTGGTCTGTTTGCCCTTGTGTACTCATACAGTATTATTAGGGAGTTAAGCAATAGTCTGTTGGTACGCAAGAATGGCACAGACCTACATCACAGAGAAATTTAAAATTAAAAATGAATTGTTATTTTGTTATTTACTGTTACTTGGGCTTTTGTGTACTGAAACACAATTACTATTGCAACCAGCTAAAATTAACCAGCCAAATGAAAAAGAAATATAATTGTTTAGAAGTAGCAGATCAGAAATCCTCTCACAACACAACACAGCACATCTATTAAAATTCTTGCTAGCCATTTTACTATCATCTAGTTCTTTAAACTGTGTACTTCAACCTTACAATGCAACTATTTAAAAATCTTGACTTAAGATATTCAACAATCACTTGTTTACATATCACTCTAAAGTATCTTCCAAATATTGTAACATGGGAGCTGCTCATGCAATCTAGACAAAATAGTTCATAATAATTCAAAAATTATTTTGGATAAAAATGTTTTTTATTTTCTCCACAGTTGTTATTATTTGTTCCCACAGAGCAGCATACTGGATTATTTGGTACATGTCCACATAACAGTCAATGTGATTTTATTTATATAGCACAATAAAAACTACACATGATAACCAATGTGCTAAAGCTAAAGCACTTAAACTATTAGTCACTGGTTACAGTATAACAGTATTTCACTTTAAGTCTTTCTAACGATCAGACCTGTTGCTGTCTGTTTCACTTTTTGTCTTTCTCTGTTGTCTGTGTAACAGTTGTCTTTTTGGGGGGGGGGGGGTTCGCTGTAGTGAAGTATTTGGTCTCCTGGGTGACAGTGCAGCAAGACAAAGTACAAGGCAAATGAGATGACTAAACAGGAAGTGGTCAAAAACACAGATCTCTGGTGAATGTAACACTGAAACTCTTATCTGCCTGCTCACAATAACTTTTTTAGACTCTCCTGATCATAGTGAGCAATGTGTTGACTGTAATTTCTTCTATCATCTATGCTTAAAGCTACACTAAAGTGCAGAAAAAAATATGTACGACCAGTACATATATTTACAATCTGTACAACCAGTTGCACATGTAAGTATTTACATCTATTATATATCTCATTTATAATAATAATTTTAAAAATAGAAATTAATACAGAAAACAAAAGGGTACTTCAGTGAGTTCAAACATGTATGCAGATTAATGTAATCAAAAATGACATTAACCCTTCCACATTATCTGCTTCCACAACTAAAATGTGTCAGGACCACTTAATACCAGTAGATGGAAGCAGATACCTAGATTTGTCAAAATATAAAAAATAGTTTAGAACTAGGGACTAAGAACTAGGGATGCATGATAAATTATCAGCCATATCAGTATCGGCTGATAAATTGTGAAAATTTAGGCCGATAAATTATGAATAATTTTCTCTGGTTAAACCACTTCAGCTGCACGCTGCTCACAGTTAAAATCCAGTACATTCTGTCATGATCATTCACTTACTGTTATTAGCAAAACATTGTTGATGTAGGTACAGTATGAAGATATTTATGAATGTGTAAATGATAGGACGTCTGTTAGACATGTGGCTATTAAGAACGCTTTTCTGGGTTGCTCTGGAATAATTTGTTTATTAAATAGACATACCAGAAAAGTTTAAAAGTTAAAGAATCTTTAAATGTAAAGTAGGCTTGGTGCATGATTTAAAAAAAAATGAACTAATGGTTACCTTGTTTTCTGCAGTGAATGTTTTCAAATAAAAGCAGTTTTCCTTTTGTTTCAGTCTCAAAAAATGTTATATTAATATTTAGATACTGTATATCGGCCAATATATACAGCTTATCACTGTATACAGGACTATCGCTGGATCTGTGTCAAGGTGTGGGGGCGGAAGAACCCAAGTGCAGGCAGCAACCCCTTAACTGCTGCCTGCACTTGGGTTCTTCCGAGCTCACACCTTGACAGAACGAACGAGCCGAAACTGAACCCAGCAGGCAGTAAAATGGAAGGTCTCTCAACCAGCCGGTGGCCGTGTACTGCTTTTATTAGTCCGACCCAGCGTCATTGTCCTCTGCGGGACTATGCTCGGGAGGTTGAGGCCAGGAAGGCTTCCGTTCCCGAGGTGTTGGTTAGTGCCTACCTGATGGCCGGGATGGACAACCCTCCATTTTTTCTGGAGCGGGAGGAGTTGGTCTATCAGCGGTCCCCCCATGGACTTTGTGGTTCCCCCCTCCCCCCTCCCTTGTTTGTTATTTTTATTAGTCCACCCCAACCCATTAATTATGTATTCATGTTTGCCCTTGTTATTATTTGTCATGTATTGTTGGTTCCTGTCACTGTCCCAGTCTGTCAGCGTCAGGATGTCGCTCCTTAAGGGGGGGCTTCTGTCATGATTCTGCCCTTCTTGTCTTGCTTTCCTTGGCCTTGTGGCAGAATCATGGCAGAGCCTCGTGTTTTGTGTGGAGAGAGACATATTATTGTTATCATGACATAATATGCACTCTCTCCGGTCTCGTCTATGGCCCCGCCCCTCTCATTCCTCGTTTAGCTTTCCACCTGTGTCTCATTACCCACACCTGCCCATTGTTATCTTCCCTCGTTAGTTCCCCTTTATAATGCCCCCGTGTCTATTATCCTGTGCTCGTTCATACTGTGATACAGCGTGTTCACACCGCCTGTATTTTGTATTGTATGCCTTACCTTGTTCACCGCCTTGCCTTGTCTTGTCCTCTTGTTATATAGTTTGGTTCCTGGATTACTGTAAGTCTTGTTATCTAGTTCCTTTGTTTTTCCCCCACGTGGGAAGTATTTATTTTCTGTTTGGTTATTTAGTCCTGTCCTTGTTTTACCCCCCATCGTGGGTCTTTGTTTTGTGTTTATTATTTAAATAAATCTTGGTTTTGATTAATCAAAACCAAGATTTATTTAAACAATAAACACAAAACAAAGACAAAACATGAGGCTCTGCCATGATTCTGCCACAAGGCCAAGGAAAGCAAGACAAGAAGGGCAGAATCATGACAGATCTGCACCGGCATACTTTCACACCCTCCTACACTCCTACACCCCATCAAGAACCATGCGTTCAGCAAACGAGCGGCGTCTTGTATTGCTACTCATAAGGGCAGTAAATCGCTTTCCCGCTCATTCTCCTTCACAGCTCCTTCCTGGTGGAACATTCTTCCTAACTCGGTCCAGTCAACCACATCTCTCACAACATTCAAAAAACTACTTAAAACCCATCTCTTCTGTGAATACTTGACAGACAACTGAAAAAAATAACTCTCTTTCTCTCAACAGGTAGTGGTCTAGCTTTTGTTGAAACTAGTAACTTTGTATTAGCACCTATTGTATTATTGATCCTGTATGACATATCGCTTATTGCTCCCTGAACTCTTTGTAAGTCGCTTTGGATAAAAGCGTCTGCTAAATGACTAAATGTAAATGTAATATATCGATTCCAGTGTTAAATAATATCATTATCGGCCAAAATGTACATATCGGTGCATCCCCCCGAACCATAGTTACTCCTTTAAAAAGTGAAAACCTTCAGCACTTCATTTGCAAAAGGAAATGACGCAGTTGTTAATGTGGGTGCTAAGGGGACTTTAGAAAGAAGAGGGCACTAAAACGCACAGTGATCTCCAGCATCCCTCCACCTCATTCTACCCCGAGATCCGTTGCCTAGGTTACATCTCCAGCTGCCACCTGAAGCGAAGCATCACAGCATCCTTCTCACGAACTACAACAACTCACACGTCAACGCCTTTTCAAAATCACACAAAAGGCATCTCACGAAACAAAAAAGAAATATATATAACTGAAAAGAGAGCGCATATATTAAGACCCGGGCGCGAGGGAGCGCGCGTGCGCGCACCGACCCTCCTCGTTGTGATTGTCAGTGAAGAGAGGCGGGCTCATATGGAGGGCCGCCGTTCAGCTCTGCAGCGACTGCAGCGTCTCCCGCTGCCTGCTCTTCCTCCGCGCGCGTCTCCGTGAGCGCTGTGATGTGAATATTAATGATGCTGCGCGAATCTCCGCGCTCATTTTCACCTATCTGAGAGGTAAGAACGCATCTGAATTTTTCCTATACCGTGCAGTTTGCATTTTAATCCGGCGTTGCTTGCATCATAGCGTTTGCTCTGTGGATGCGCGCATCGTGTTTTTGAGGATGCTGAGATGCTGTTTCGACGCAGCGTTATTCTCAATGAATAGGCGATGCGAGTCAATGAGCGAGGCGTTCCTGTATGATGCTGTACACCTATTTATACTGAGGTTTTTGTTTTAAAAACTACTTCACAATCTTGATGGTGTTTACCGATTCATTTTTACTATTATAGGAAAACGTTTGGTGGTCTTTAGATGTTGTACACAATGACTGACAGGCACCTGTTCTGATGTGTTTGTTTAGACCTGGAGGCGGAACCACATATTTAAATATAGGCTACCTGCGTGACAGATTGATAATTCTTCACAATTTTGTGAAAGGAAACGTGTTTACTTAATCGGTAGGTTTATAGTCGTAGACCATTTATTTTAAAGAGCTCAGTAGTTGTATTTTTGCGGAATGGAGGGAATTTGCATTTGTCAAAATGGCTCAGCATTCAACAAGTGTAGGCTATGTCGTCCCTTCTGCAATGTGCATGATATTTTTCAGATAGATTGTCATCCTGCGCGCGCGCCTGTGTGTGCGCACTTATGCCTTCTGTGTCTTAGAGAGGGTCTATGCAGAGGGGCATCAGGATAATATGTTCTCTGTCTTTGAATTTAGACTTTAGATCAATATAAATGAGGTTAGTGCATTAATTATTTTTAGAAAAGCTATGTGGGTTTTTAGTCAATATTTTTAACCAGTGAGACCTATAATACACAATGAGACTGGCTGAAATTATCCTTTGCCCATGACATCAGACTCTTTCTCTCCCATCTCTGGCTCAGTGTTTGTCTTTCTTTCTCTGAGATGTATACAACTGGCTAATCACATCAGCAGTGGTGGACAGAGAGAAAGAGATGAGGGTTCCTTGGAAACCATGACAGCACTCATTCATGGAAATCTAAAGATACAGTGCTATATTGGATCAGTCTGCACAAAAACACACAGATTTAACTCATCCAACATAAAGTGTAATCCGCTAATACACGCAAGCACAAAGAAACCCCGGGCCTATAGTGTAGGGCTGTTATTACAGTAAGCAGGTAATCTCTCTTTCTCGCTCTGTCTCATACTGTTTTCTTTCATCAAAACTATCATGGAAGAAAATTATGTATATACCATTCTTAGCTGAGCAGTCAGGAAAAATAAAAATAGTTCTAATATAAAATGAAAATAAATCAGGCTTTAATTTTTAACTACTGTACTGCCATGCTAATAAAATATTCAACAATTTGTACATTTATTGCCCTCCTGTAACAATATAAGAATGCTGACATATTACCTTTGTTTTAATCCCAGACTAGTTCAGCACGGTGTGTAGGACGTAAAGTCTACATCACTGTAGTGTGCGTGCGTGTGTGTGTGTGTGTGTGTTAAGATATTGGTTAAGACTTTGGTAAACAGGTTCTCATCAAAAATCTCTATAAATGTTGCAGAAGTCAGATGGGAACGGGTGTTTCTCCCTTTATTCCACTGTTTGTTGTTGCTGCTTTGTGTCTGGTGCAAGATCTCATTGTGTGTCTGTGTGTACAATACTATGTGTGTATGTCTGTGTGTGGGGGTGTTGATTGTGGTTCTATATAAACCATTTGCCGCTGAGTGTATTTGTTTCCATGGTTACCCCATGCCAATGTAGATCACGTCATCACCAGACCAGACCTCTGCAGCTATTGTTTACTGATGATGGTAGAGAGAGAGAAGACTGAGTGTGTTTAGATTTTAGAAATGCCCCTCACAAACCGTACACACTGCTCAGGTTCCTCATTGTCTGATAGTCTTTTGTCATCTATTTTCTGCTTAATTCTTGGATGTCTAGCTTGGATTTGTCATATCTCCTGCTATATTTTGACCACCTGTCATTTATCTGCGATAGACGCACATGGAGGGCTATTTATTCGAGACCGCTTAGTGACTTCTACTGTTGGTTGACTTGGCACGCAGCGTCCTGTGCTTGTATTGCCATCTGTACTACTTCATACAGAGTGCATGAGGAACAATTCTGATATAGTGGTATTGAAATTGAGATGCTGCAGTTCAAATAGTTCCACTTTTATTCATTTTTTATTTTTTACATTTTATTCCTTTCTGGAACCCCCTCACATAACTGCTTCTGGTTTGTTGAAAGTCTTGAGAGAGCTATTTGTGACGATCATGTGACCATAACTTTTTCAATAGAAAGTTCAATATTGTTGTATATTACATACTCTCTTAATAAATCAAATAAATCAGTGATTCAGAATTGAAATTTTCTTGCGTAATGACATCAAAACTGTATATTTTGTTGTCACTTCTGGACTGTGTTATTTTCATGTCACGCATTGCTTACCTAATTACCCTTTTTACAATATTTTTTTCAGGCTTGCCAATGCTGTTATACCCAATAACAGAACTATTGAAACACAGCTCACTCAGCCAATCAAATTATAGGTCCAGAACTGTTATATCAAAGATATCATAATTATCATTACATTTTTTCTCGATTGCTTTTAACACATTTCTTGAAATTATGGCTCCTTTTCTCTAAACACAAATCCATAACTTCTAACCCAATTCCCTCAACATCCTATTTTCAGGTCAAAATGAAGCTCTCTACTCAAAACCATTCAAACTTGCTGAAAAGGCAAACTCTCAGAATCACTCACACTACAACATAGTTTTAGACACTGGTGAGATGTATTCAAAACACTGTTACTACAGGTTTTTTTTCAACTTACGCACATTTTCAAAATGACATTGCCTCTTTTTTTCAAAACTTTACACACAAATCCAAGAATTGCACACACAAAATGCAAAATGCCTCACATCTCTTGCAAAAGGAAGCACTACATTAAAAATATCACAAACACATTTCAAAAGCAAACATTTGTAAACACCTTTACCATAATGTTATATTTTGGGATATATCATACACAGTTATTCAAAACCTAAAGCTCTTCTTTCATGAGCTCCTCTGTACATTTCTGTACAAGATTGAAAGTAATTGGCAGAAAGATGTTGAAAATTCACTGTAAAAACAAAAGCAAGATTGAAAACTTTTTATTTACAGTATTATTTTTGCTGTACTTGTGAATACTGTACACAGGACAAACTGTACACAGTTTTCTGGAGGGACTCACAGCATTTATGTTCGCAAAAATTGTGGCATCATTAAAGATATGGTTGCGTATATTTCACAAATTCTAATAGCATTATTGGCCAAAACCAAATTCACCATAGCTGTCTCTTGCTCTTCAGTGAACATGTGACCTCACCCACCATGAAACCTTCGCCTTTCCACTCTGTAGAAGATTCAGGAACAGTGTGAGTGTGTGCCATAAACTGTAACATAATATACTACTTTATACAATATGGTCAGAATGTCTTCTGTTGTACAGTTTGATACCTCACCAGACTGTGACCAATGCAGTGCACTGTAGTAAATGAATGCAAGGGTACTACTGTAAATTATATGTATTATAGCCTACTGTTTGTTGTGCTGAAATAGCTATTACAGTATGTGTTCATTAGAACATGTGTACATAACAGTAGATTGCTATATACCTGTTCTCATTTCTAAAGGCTCGAATTATACCTGCCACTGTAAATCGACTCAAATTAGGCTGGACTCTCTGTACAGCCTCTCTCTTTGTTAAACCGTGGTTTATGACATGATCTGTGGCCCTAATCTCATTCGAGACCACTCTTCTTGTTCCTTATCCAAGTCCTCTTCCGACTCGTCGTCTTCCTCCCCTTGCTCCCCTTCCAACTCATCCTCCTCTAATTCCAACTCTGCCTCATCCTCTGGCTCTCCCTCCAACTCCACTTACTCTGTCTGCATTGTTTGCATCCATTGTTCAAAACCTATAACTATAGCTCAATTAGTGTAGCCCTAATCTCATTCAATACCACTCTTCTTGTTCCTCGTCCTCTTCCAACTCGTCCTCTTCCTCCCCGTCCTCTTCCTCCCCTGACAACTCCTCCTCCTCCTCTAATTCGAACTCTGCCTCGTCCTCTGGCTCTCCCTCCAACTCCCCTTACTCTGTTTGCATCCATTGTTCAAAACCTATAACTTGACCTTTGGCCTATTTATAGACTCTTCTAAAGTCATGATTGGTTGATGTTAAGCAGGGGTGATTCTAGGTTTTCAATATTAGGGAGGGCTCAGCCTCCAATGAGGATATACAGTATATACAGGGCTCTAGACTAACTTTTTGCACTGGTTGCACTGGTGCGCCTAACTTTTTTTCTTTAATTTAATATAATTATATAATTTAATAATTAATAACTTTAATTTTCGACCACATCGCATTTAACACCGCAGTTTTACAAGTTCACTTTTTTTTTAAATCGCTGTCCATATAGGCAATATTGACTTGTAAATGATTAACTAACAATCTGGTCAACATAAAGTTCTTTATTTGAAGCACAATTCTACAAGAAAGCAGGGCTCTAGACTAACACTTGAGAGAGGTGGCACTGGTGCTACCAAGTTATTCAGTTGGTGGCACCAGCCCTTAATTTGATAGCACCAGTCGTGGGGTGATGTAAGAAAAAGAATCACTAAAACTTCATTAAAATGTGTTTAATACATTAATAAATCAATTAGAAATTAATACAAATCATTGTTTATGATTTAATTATTTTTATTGTATATGTAAACTCTCTTTCAACACTTTACCATATTTAAAGCACATATTTCTTAAAGCTACTTTCTTCCTTTATTTGTTGTGAACAACTCCTATAAGAGAACACAATTCCTTTAATGTCAATGAGTGTTTTGGGGCCCGTCCGTTGTTGTTTGATGAACATTATAAACAGAGATCTTTATTATGCTGCTGCCCCTTTAAGAGCTAGCGCAATATACTGGAACACGTGTTTTGTTTCCCAACTGTTTGGTCACGAAACAAACTGAATACCTTTACAAGGTTTCTTGTTAATATGGGAATTTTTAGGTTATTTTGTGTTAATATGTCCGTTTCAGAGTAAGAAGGCGTGAAAGAGAACTCCGTTTAGTATTTTGTGCTCTGACTCTCTGGGCGCGCGCATATCTCTTCATGAAAGCTGCATTGATACACGTTTGGCTTCTATCAATAGCGACTTACAAATAAATAGTATTTAGCGTGATGTATAACGTTTTGTATGCTTTGCAGTATTGTTAGAGATCTTTATACAATAGTTTAGTGCATAAAGTTTAAACACGTGTTTCCTGCATTAGCTTCACGTGCATACAATACTTAAAAAACATTTCGTTATCTTTGTTGTTTTGTACCTTAGCCGGGAAAATTCTTGTATTCTGCATATTTATTTAAGTTGCAAGATTAAGCGCTTCACTCGTCTGCTCTTTCGGTCCTAAAGCTTAAGTTATAGTCGTGCGTGCACGGCGTAGCCTACGTACGTAGACGACGCCGTCGTGAACATGGTTCTGCGTTGAGAGTATGCGTCGTACTGCAATTACACCGCCGAAACGCTAGATGGCTCTTTGTGTTTTCACGGGTTTGCTCTTCTTCGCAGATGTTTTGTGTGTATGCTAGTGTTTGCAAGCGATGGAAGCTGATCGCATCGAGTTGGAGCTGATCGAAGTAGAAAACCAGTTACTTTTAATTAAATCACTTCAACAAAAAGCTAGAAACCAGAGATGTCGATGCTCGCCATGTTGTTCTTTTGTGGACTCTGAACTCGCCGGAAGAAGACGCCAGAGAAGAAGAAGCAAGAAATGCGTAGAAGGAAGTACGATGCTGCCAAACCGACCAATCACAGCGCTTGCGGTCCGCGTAGGGTCCGCGTTGAGTTGACGCGTTGTTACATTTTTGGAGAGGTGCGCGTCAGGCTACGGCGTAGGGTACGCACAGGGTACGCGGCTGCGTAGGTTACGCCATAGGTTACTGCGTAGGTCCTATGCAGAACCATAAATTGGCCTTTACCCGTAACCCGCGAATTACGTCTTTGGGGGCGGGGCCATTGATAGATAAATGAATGGTTGAAGGAGGGGAGACGAAAATGAGTGACTGAATGCGCAGCTTGCGCAATATAACATTTCTGCGCATTAAATTTATAATACGCAAAAATTATATATTGATCAGTTTGACAGTCGCACCGGTGCGACCATTAAGAAAAACTTGTCGCACTGGCAAGAAAATTTGTCGCAAAATGAGACCATTTAGTCGCAGTCTAGCGTGTCAGAGCATTGGTTATGATTTTCGGATGGATCAGGCCTTAACTTAACATTCTTAACGAAAAAGTTGTCAATCGTTCTTTTCATCTTCTCTCATCATCCGCGGCTACATCCACTCTGTTATCTGACGGGCCTATAGGCTACTCACCTCTCTCTGTCTGACTGCAGCACAGCATTTTCAAACGTACACACACGTACAGGAATATCTGGAGCACGGCCAATCAGAGGGGGGTCCGCCCTTCACTATCTCCGATTGGTTTAGACCACGATATGGGCCTAATGTGTCTGTTGTTGAACCACAGGGAGACTTTCGCAGAGACTTTTTTTTCCCTCGAACGGCTGGTCGCACCAGTGTGACCTTAGATTTTTTTTAGTCGCACCATTGAGAAATTAGGTCGCATGTGTGACCTAATTGGTCGCACTCTAGAGCCCTGATATATATATATATATATATATATATAGCCACACTCTAAGCACCACATACTGTATACATTACTAAAATAAATAATTAAGAAAGAATATGCAGAAAAGCATAAATACAAGTTATTGTTATTCAAATGAATATCACATGAATCGATTCTGTGTTAAATTCAAACTGCCACTGCACGGGCGCAGGCCAAACAGAATAACCCGTTGATAGACGAACGGCTTCGTTTTAGACAAAATGGACAAACTACGACCTGCTCCATCAAATTTGAAATCGACTGTGTGGCAACATTTTGGATTTTGTGAAGACAACGAAAAAGGTGTCGTTGATAAAAGCCATACTGGGTGCAAAGTCTGTGGCACCAAATTCAAATATTTCAGGAACACGACTAATATGAAGAAGAAACATATTACGCGGTTCCACTCAGAGCTGGAGAAACAGCATTCTGTTCCAATCACGCACACTCCAGGTTACAGTCAAAGGACCCTCGAGCAAGTAGCAAAGCTTCCACCGAATTCTGAAAAGGCGAAACGAATTACCCGGTCAGTGGTGGGTTTTATCGCCAAAGATTTGCGCCCTTACTCCGTTGTGGACAACCAAGGATTTCGCACGATGTTACAGGTACTTGAGCCATGATACAGTTTGCCCTCACGTCGTTATTTCGGTGAGAAAAGCATACAACTCTAATTTTGGTTAAAATCTAAAGTGTAATGTATTTGCACAGCAGGATAATTAATTACCAAAAATGTATGTTAAGAATCGTTTTGGGAATAGAAACGTTACTCCCAGAATCGGAATCGGATCGTTAAGTGCCTTAAGATTCCCACCCCTACATCCTATGCACCTTTGGCCCAATTTCATTACAGGATACTATAGCAATTTCTTGGTCTTCTGACAAGAGATTTTTTGTAAGTGGTCGTCTCTGGTGTAAAAATAAACTAAACAAATAAACTTGACAATCACAAATTTTGTGCACGTGCTACAGTTTACTGGATACAGGGATACAGAATAGTGAAATTTCTCTCATATAAAGTGTGTACTGTAATTATACCGTATGTTTACAGTAAGTAGTATAAAGTCCTGTAGATGATTCTAGGAAGCACAATTACCTGTGCTCCTATGGATATTATCCTGAGAGTCTGATTGGTGTGTCATCAGTTTTGCTAATGAACGTTTACTGATGGATAAATGTGTGCTATTTGAGTTTACATCTTGACACTTCAGTTCATTATATTGTGTGTTTGTGTTTTCTGAATGAGAACATGGTTAAACCTTTGCAAAATGAGGACGTTTTTGTGTGGGGTTTGTACAAGTTGGTGTATTGTTCTGAGAATGTGTTTATAGTTGTCAGAAAATGGTGAATAGTTTCATGAATTGTGTGTTAGCAATCGAGAAAAACTGTAATGACTTTACAGTAATAATGCATTATCTATTTGTCAAGACTAGGAAACAGGTTCATTCAAAAAGAGAACATATGGGCTGGTCTCTTTCAATAATTGATCTTTTAAGCAACAATGAAAATTATACATTTCATTCAGATAACAGTGCCTACAGACAGAGGCTGTTCTTTCTCTGTCTCTCCCCGTTGGATGGTTTGTGACTGGGGATTGATTGCTGATTGAGCAAGTGGCATGAGATGATTATGCTTAGGTTTGCTGAAAGACAATCTGAAAGGTGTGTACTTGTGTGTCTATTTGTGCGCGTATGTATCCCTCAACAGAGCAATCTCTTCTCTCTATAGCTCATTCTGATAATTCAAGAGCATCCAGCTGCAGCATGAATAGCATAGAAGAATAAATAAATTAATAAAATTAATCAGAGGGTAACGGAGCAAGACGGGGGAGGTAAAGATGAATGAAGGTGAAATGCAGGAAGAGAAAAGATTGGCAGATGAGGGTTAGAGAAATAAAGAGAGGGGGTAAATATTGAAGAAAAGATGAAAGAAAAAGGTAGGCTTGAAAAACAAATGAGAGGAAGAGTGAAATGCAGAGAAGTGATGGAGAGGGGGGTCAGACAGGATTAAAATTGAAAGAGTGTATGCTGCTCAAGTGACTGTTTTTCCTGTGTGTGTGTGTGTGTGTGTGTGTGTGTGTGTGTGTGTGTGTGAGTGTGTGTGTGTGTACCTGGTAAACCCTATGGTATGGGGACAAAATGTCCCCACAAAGATTGCAATATTCAAAATCCTTGTCCTTGTGGGGACATTTTTTGGTCCCCATGAGGAAACAAACTTATAAATCATACAGAATTAACTTTTTTGAAAATCTAAAAGAGCAGAAAGTTTTGTGTGATTGTTAGGGTTAGGGGTAGGGAATATGATATACAGTTTGTACAGTGTAAAAACCATTGTGTCTATGGAATGTCCCCATAAAACATGGAAACCGAACGTGTGTGTGTGTGTGTGGACTTGGTTTTTATATGTTAGTGGGGACTTAAACCTGAATGCACACCAACTCATGGGGACCCGTGTCACTGTGAGGACCAAAATTGAGGTCCTCACGGGCACAAAAGCTTATAAATTGTACAGAACGATAATTTTTGAAAATCTAAAAATGCAAAAAGTTTTCTACGATCTTTTGTTTTAGGGGTTGGGTTAGGGGTAGGGGATAAAATATACAGTTTGTACAGTATACAACTCATTACGCCTATGGACTGTCCCCACGGAGATAATAAAACATATGTACGTGTGTGTGTGCGTGCGTGTGTGTGTGCGCGTGCGTGGAGCCAGAGTATTGATTAGTGTGATCCATCCACTCCAGCACTGAATGTTGACTGCACGAAAGGTGACACAACCTGCTCTGTCTGAGCTTTTGCTTATGTGTGTGTACAGCTTTGACTATATTTGTATCATTTTTTGTAGATTTAAAAATGTTTTAGGTTAAAATTGAAGTCTTTATAAAACAATGGAAGTCTTTGACATGTCCTCACTAATATTATAGTTAAACACATTGGGTCTCATTCATGAAACACTTGTAAATATATGAGTAAATTCTGAGTAATTTGCACGTAAAAAAGACCTTCCCGAAAACTTTCATCTGGATTCACAAATACTTCGTAAACGTCAGATTTGATAGTAAAATGTGTGTATGTTAATGAATTCCAATCGTTCGTAAACAAGACGCGCATGCACGCTGATTGACAATTAGCATAATCCCCGCCTATGAATTACAGCTACGCAAATTACGTATCTAGGAATACTGGAATCCTCTGGACTTCATTCTCTGGTTTGGCTACATTACATTGCATAAATTGCATAGGCTATATGCTTACCAAAAAATATATATATTAAACTGTGTCCACCAAAGCGTTTTTAGCCCGCTAAAATAATAATACCTGGTGCTCTTCTGAAAACGACCAGCTGGTGGCGC